>NW_027182686.1:0-60374 GCF_040807025.1 Struthio camelus
AGTCCCCAACATCCCCTGTCACCCCCCCGCCACCCCCCGGCCCCCCCAGTCCCCAACATCCCCCATCACCCCCCTGTCACCCCCTGTCACCCCCCCGTCACCCCCCAGTCCCCAACATCCCCCGTCACCCCCCCACCCCCCCAGTCCCCAACATCCCCCGTCACCCCCTCCCACCCCCCCCAGTCTCCAACATCCCCTGTCACCCCCGTCACCCCCCGCTGCCCCCCCAGTCCCCAACATCCCCCGTCACCCCCCCACCCCCCCGGCCCCCAGTCCCAACGTCCCCTGCCACCCCCCCCGGTCCCCCCAGTCCCCAACATCCCCCGTCACCCCCCCACCCCCCCGCCCCCCAGTCCCCCACGTCCCCTGTCACCCCCCCGTCACCCCCCACGGCCCCCTCGGTCCCAATGCCCCCCGTCACCCCCCCACCCCCCCGGCCCCCAGTCCCCCACGTCCCCTGTCACCCCCCCGTCACCCCCCACGGCCCCCTCGGTCCCCAATGCCCCCCGTCACCCCGGCCCCCTGCTGCCCCCCGTCCCCGTGTCCCCCCCACATCCCCCGTCCCCCCCACGTCCCCCCACACGCCCGTGTCCCCCCCGCGCGTCTCTGCCTCCTTGTGCCCCCGTGTCCCCCATGTGCATTTCCTCCCCGTCCCCCCCGTGTCCCTCGACCCCCCCATATCCCCCCGCGTCCCCCCGCGCCCCCGCTCACCGGGTCGCCCCCGCAGAGCCAGAGCCCGTCGAGGCCGCGGTGCCGGGCCAGCCCCAGGGTCCGCGCGGGGCCGTCGCCCCCGGCCCCCCCGGCAGCACGGCCAGCGCCCCCCGCGGCAGCCCCCCCGCCGCCAGCGCCTGCGGGCGGCCACCGGCCCCGTCACGGGGGCTCCCGGGGGGCCGGAGAGGTCCGGGGGGGCAGCGCATCCCGGGGGCTCTGGGGGGGTGTTGGGGTCCCTGGGGGTCCTGGGGGGTCCCAGGGGTTGCGGGGGGTCACTGAGGGGGGCTGGGGGGGCTCCTAGGAGGGTCTCGGGAGTGCTGGGGGGTCCCAGGGGTAGTGGGAGGGTCCTGGGGGGTCCCAGGGGTTGCGGGGGGTCATTGAGGGGGTCTGGAGGATCCCAGGAGGATCCTGGAGGTGCTGGGGGGGGTCCCAGGGATCGCGAGAGGGTCCTGGGGGGGTCCTGGGGGGGTCACAGAGGTGATGGGGGGTCATTGAGGGGGTCTGGAGGATCCCAGGAGGGTCCTGGAGGTGCTGGGGGGGTCCCAGGGATCGCGAGAGGGTCCTGGGGGGGTCCTGGGGGGGTCACAGAGGTGGTGGGGGGTCATTGAGGGGGTCTGGAGGATCCCAGGAGGGTCCTGGAGGTGCTGGGGGGGGTCCCAGGGATCACGAGAGGGTCCTGGGGGGGTCCTGGGGGGGTCACAGGAGTTGAGAGGGATCATGGGGGGTCCTGGGTGGGTCTCAGGGGGGTCCCAGGGGTCATGGGGGGTCCTGGGGGGGTCTGGGGGGGGGCCCGGCGGTTTCTCGGGGTGGCTGGGGGGTCCTGGGGGTCTCTCTGGGGAGTTCTCCGGGGGGTCCCAGAGGTTTCTCTGAGGGGCTCCCAGCGGGGTCCCGGGGGGGTCCCAGGGGTCTCACGGGGGGGTCCCGGGGGGTCTCGGGGGGGGTCACCCGGGGGGTCCCAGGGGTCTTGGGGGTCTCTAAGAGGGGGGTCTCGCGGGAGAGTCCCAGGGGGCTCTCGGGGGGCTCTCGGGGGGGTCGCGGGGGGGGTCGCAGGGGTCCCGCGGTGCCGGGGGCCGGTACCTGGGCCAGGCGCCGCGCGGCGGCGGCGCCGCCAGGGGGCGCCAGCAGCACCAGGGCGTTGCCGAGCGCCAGCGCCGGCGGCAGCAGCTCCAGGGCGCCGGGCAGGGGCGGGGCCCGGCCCAGGCCACGCCCACCACGCCCAGCGCCGCCCGCGTCACCAGCACGCGGCCGCCGGGCACCGCCTGCCGCCGGGCGGAGGGCGGGGCCTGTCAGCCACTGCCCCGCCCCCGCTGCCATGTAGGGACTGCCCGCCCCGCCCCCGCTGCCACGTGGGGACTGCCAGGCCCCGCCCCCCGCTGCCATGTAGGGACTGCCCGCCCCGCCCCCGCTGCCACGTGGGGACTGCCCGCCCCGCCCCCGCTGCCATGTAGGGACTGCCCGCCCCGCCCCGCTGCCATATAGGGACTGCCCGCCCCGCCCCGGCCCCGCCCCGCGCCCGGCCCCCGCCCACCTGCAGGGCGCCGCGCTCCATCTGCGCGTGCGCGGCCCAGCGCAGCAGCGCCGCCCGCAGCCGCTCGGTGGCGCCGTCGTCGCCGTCGCCGTCGCGCAGCGCCTCGGCCGCCGCCCGCAGCACCCGCGCGCGGGCCGGGCCCGGCCGCCGCCCCCAGCTGCCGCAGCGCGTCAGGGGCGCCGGGACCCCCCGGGAACCCCCCTGGGAACCCCCCTCGGGACCCCCCCGGGAACCCCCCGAGACCCCCCCGGGGAACCCCCTCGGGACCCCCCCGGGAACCCCCCTGGACCCCCCCGGGAACCCCCTCGGGACCCCCCCGGGAACCCCCCCGGGAACCCCCCCGGGAACCCCCCTGGACCCCCCCCGAGACCCCCCCGGGAACCCCCCCCGGGAACCCCTCGGGACCCACCCCGGGAACCCCGGAAACCCCCTCGGGAACCCCCTCGGGAACCCACTCGGGGCCCCCCCCGGGACCCCCCCTTGGGAACCCCCTTGGGAACCCCCCGGGAACCCCCCCCAAGACCCCCGGGAACCTCCCTGGACCCCCCCGGGAACCCGCTCGGGACCCCCCCAGGACCCCCCCGAGATCCCCTGGGACACCCCCTGAACCCCCCCACCCCCCCAGGAGCAGGCCAGGGGCACCAGGACCCCCAGGACCCCCTGAACCCCTCTGGGACCCCTCCCATATCCAGGACAGGGGCACCGGGACCACCAGGACCCTCCCGGGACCCCCCCGGGAACCCCTTCAGGAGCACATCAGGGCACCGGGACCCCCCCGGGACCCCCGGGACCCCCGGGAGCAGGATAGGACCCCCCCAGGACCCCTGGGACCCCCAGGACCAGGACAAAGCCACCAGGACCCCCCCCGGACCCCTCTCGGAACCCCCAGGAACCCCCCAGGAGTGTGTCAGGGGCATCGGGACCCCCCCCGGCCCCCCCGGGATCCCCTGGGAGCGCGACAGGGGCATCGGGACCACCAGGACCCCCCGGGCCCCCCCCAGCTGCAGCACCAGCCTTGGGGGGTCCCAACTGGGAAGCAGGAACTGACAGGGGGCCCCCTGGGGAGCCCAGGCGTGCGGGGGGATCCCCCCACAAGGGGCCCAGGCGTTCGGGGGTCCCCCCCCCCAACAAGGGCCCAGGCGTCCGGCGCCCCTCACCCGACAGCAGCCTGCCGGGCGGCTTCCACGGCGGCAGCGATGTCATCAGCGATCTCATCAGTGGCAGTGACATCATCAGTGATGTCATCAGCCCCAGCTGCCTCCAGCGGCTCCTGGGGTTGCTCCGGGCTGGGGGGGGGTCAGAGATGGCTGCGAGGCCCCCCGGGACCCCCCCCGACCCACTGGGACCCCCAGCCCCAGGGGGGCCCTGGTTGGGGGGGGACGTGGGGGGCCGGGCTCACCTGGGGCTGTCGGCCGGGGGGGGGTCCGGCCCCGGGGGGGGGCTGCAGCTCTCCGGCTCGGCGGCCGGGGGGGGCCTGGTGGGGGGGGCGGCTCCCAGGGGGGGCGTCCGAATTCACGCAGCGCCTGGGGGGAGCCGGGCCCGTCGCGGGGGCAGGAGCCAGGGACCCCCGGGGACACCAGGGACCCCCGGAGACCCCCCAGCCCCCACTAGGACTTATGGGACCCCCTAGACCCCCCGAGGACCCCCAGCCCCTCCCAGGGACCTCTGGGGACCCCCCCGGGGACACCCAGCCCTCCCGAGGACCTCCAGGGGACCCCCCTGGGGACCCCCAGCCCCTCCCAGGGACCCCTGGGGACCCCCTAGCCCTCCTGAGGACCCCCAGGAACCCCCTCAGGGGACCCCCCAACCCCCCCAAGGACCCCCAGGGACCCCTCCCGAGGACACCAAGCCCCCTCAGTGCCCCCCAAACCCCCAGGAACCCCTCTGGGGACCCCCAGCCCCCCAGGGAGCCCCCCCAGCCCTCCCGAAGACCCTGAGGAGCCCCCCAGAGCCCCCCAGGGACCCCCCCGGGCCCCCCCGTCACCTCCAGGCCGCCGTCGTCCCCGGTGCCGCTGCCCGTGGTGCCGCCGGCGCCGCTGGCCGGGTCGAGCAGGTTCTGCCCGTTGAGCCAGACCAGCCCCACACGCAGCCTGGGGGGGGGGTGTCACGGGGGGGCGGGGCCACGGGGGGCGGGGCCAGGGGCGGGGCCAGGGGCGGGGTCGCAGGGGTTGTGGGGATCAAGGGGGCGGGGTCACAGGGCGGGGGTCAAGGGGCGTCGGGGTCACGGGGGATGGGGGGGCAGGGGTCAAGGGGGGTCAGGGTCAGGGGAAGCAGGGGTCACTGGGGGCGGGGGTCAAGGGGGGTCGGGGTCACGGGGGACGGGGGGGCAGGGGTCAAGGGGGGTCAGGGTCAGGGGGGCGGGGTCACGGGGGGTGGGGGTCAAGGGGCGTCGGGGTCACAGGGGTCAGGGGTCGTGGGGGGGTCGGGGTCACGGGGGGTGGGGGTCATGGGGGGCAGGGTCACAGGGGAGCAGGGGTCACGGGGGGCAGGGGTCAAGGGGCGTCGGGGTCAGGGGTCGTGGGGGGGTCGGGGTTGCGGGGGGTGGGGGTCACGGGAGGCAGGGTCACGGGGGCAGGGGGGTCGGGGGCAGGGGGGCAGGGTCATGCGGGCAGGGTCACGGGGGTCAGGGGTCGTGGGGGGGTCGGGGTCATGGGGGTTGTGGGGATCAAGGGGGGCGGGGTCACAGGGCGGGGGTAAGGGGCGTCGGGGTCACAGGGGACGGGGGTCACGGGGGTCAGGGGTCGTGGGGGGGTCGGGGTCGCGGGGGGTGGGGGTCACGGGGGGCAGGGTCACGGGGGCAGGGGGTCGGGGGCAGGGGGGCAGGGTCATGCGGGCAGGGTCACGGGGGTCAGGGGTCGTGGGGGGGTCGGGGTCGCAGGGGGTGGGGGTCACGGGGGGCGGGGTCAAGGGGGCAGGGGGTCGGGGGCAGGGGGGCAGGGTCATGCGGGCAGGGTCACGGGGGTCAGGGGTCGTGGGGGGGTCGGGGTCGCGGGGGGTGGGGGTCACGGGGGGCAGGGTCACGGGGGCAGGGGGTCGGGGGCAGGGGGGCAGGGTCATGCGGGCAGGGTCACGGGGGTCAGGGGTCGTGGGGGGGTGGGGGTCGCGGGGGGTGGGGTCACGGGGGGCGGGGTCAAGGGGGCGGGGGTCGCGGGGGGGTCGCGGGGGGGCCGCGGGGTCACCTGGCGGCCAGGTCGGCGGCCAGCGCGGCGTCCTCGGCCCAGACGCCGGCGGCCCAGGCCCGGGGCAGCGCGTTGGCCACCGCCGCCGCCTCCGCGGGGCTCCGCACCGCCACCAGCACCACGACGGGGCCCCCGGGCTGCGGGGGGGGGGACACCCCCGGGGGGGCGGTCACAGACCCCGGGGGGGGCGGCATGGACCCCCCCCGGGGCAGCATGGACCCCCCCGGGGCAGTTCGGGGCCCCCCAGGGCAGCATGGACCCCCCCGGGGCAGCATGGACCCCCCCCGGGGCAGCATGGACCCCCCAGGGCAGCATGGACCCCCCCAGGGCAGTTCAGGGCCCCCCAGGGCGGCATGGACCCCCCCGGGGCAGTTCAGGGCCCCCCGGGGCAGCATGGACCCCCCCGGGGCAGTTCGGGGCCCCCCAGGGCGGCATGGACCCCCCCGGGGCAGCATGGACCCCCCGGGCAGTTCGGGGCCCCCCAGGGCGGCATGGACCCCCCCGGGGCAGCATGGACCCCCCCGGGGCAGTTCGGGGCCCCCCGGGGCAGCATGGACCCCCCCGGGGCAGCATGGACCCCCCCCGGGGCAGTTCGGGGCCCCCCAGGGCAGCATGGACCCCCCCAGGGCAGCATGGACCCCCCCGGGGCAGTTTGGGGCCTCCCAGGGCAGCATGGACCCCCCCGGGGCAGCATGGACCCCCCCGGGGCAGTTCGGGGCCCCCAGGGCAGCATGGACCCCCCCCGGGGCAGCATGGACCCCCCCCGGGGCAGTTCGGGCCCCCCAGGGCGGCATGGACCCCCCCGGAGCAGCATGGACCCCCCCGGGGCAGTCCGGCCCCCCCGCCGTCACCTACCCCCTGGCGGACGCAGCGCGAGGTGGGGGCGACCCCGGTGATGAGGGTGGGGGGGTAGAAGCGCCCCCCCGGCGGCAGTGGGGCCGACGACTGGAACACCTGCGAGAGCAGCCCGGCGTCCGCGACCCCCCCCGCAGGGGCCCAGGCGTCCGGGCCCCACATGGACCCAGGCCCCCCCCGCAGGGGCCCAGGCGTCCGGGCCCCACATGGACCCAGGCCCCCCCCCCAGCAGGGGCCCCGGCGTCTGGGACCCACATGGACCCAGGCCCCCCCCCCCCGCAGGGGCCCAGGCGTCCGGGACCCCACATGGACCCAGGCCCCCCCCCAGCAGGGGCCCCGGCGTCTGGGACCCACATGGACCCAGGCCCCCCCCCCCCCGCAGGGGCCCAGGCGTCTGGGACCCACATGGACCCAGGCCCCCCCCCATCCTGGGGCCCAGGCGTCCGGGCCCCACATGGACCCAGGCCCCCCCCCGCAGGGGCCCAGGCGTCCAGGACCCACGTGGACCCAGGCCCCCCCCCCGCAGGGGCCCAGGCGTCCAGGACCCACGTGGACCCAGGCCCCCCCCCCCCAGGGGCCCAGGTGTCCGGGACCCCACATGGACCCAGGCCCCCCCCGCAGGGGCCCAGGCGTCCGGGACCCACGTGGACCCAGGCCCCCCCCCGCAGGGGCCCAGGCGTCCGGGCCCCACATGGACCCAGGCCCCCTCCGCAGGGGCCCAGGCGTCCGGGACCCCACATGGACCCAGGCCCCCCCCGCAGGGGCCCAGGCGTCCGGGACCCACGTGGACCCAGGCCCCCCCCGCAGGGGCCCAGGTGTCCGGGACCCCACATGGACCCAGGCCCCCCCCGCAGGGGCCCAGGCGTCCGGGACCCCACATGGACCCAGGCCCCCCCCAGCAGGAGCCCAGGCGTCCGGGACCCCACATGGATCCAGACCCCCCCCAGCAGGAGCCCAGGCGTCCGGGACCCACATGGACCCAGGCCCCCCCCCCGCAGGGGCCCAGGTGTCCGGGACCCCACATGGACCCAGGCCCCCCCCCCAGGGGCCCAGGCGTCCGGGACCCCACATGGACCCAGGCCCCCCCCCCGCAGGGGCCCAGGCGTCCGGCCGCTCACCTGGGCCCCCTCAGCCCGGGCCTCCTGCACCAGGGGCTCCGGGGAGGCCGTGTGGGGGGGCAGCGGCCCCACGTCGCTGCCGCCGTCCAGGGGGTCCCCGACCCGCAGCCCCCCCAGCCGGGCCCGGAGCCGCCGGGCCAGCGCCGCCGCCACCCCCTCCTGCGCCAGCACCAGACCCCCGCCGGCCGGCACCTGCCCGCGACCCCCAAACTGCCCCAAACCGCCCCAAAACTGCCCAAACCGCCCCAAACCGCCCCAAACTGCCCCAAACTGCCCCAAACCGCCCCAAAACTGCCCAAACCGCCCCAAACCGCCCCAAACTGCCCCAAAACTGCCCAAACCGCCCCAAAACTGCCCCAAACCGCCCCAAACCGCCCCAAAGCACCCCAAACTGAACCAAACTGCCCCAAACTGCCCCAAAGCACCCCAAACTGACCCAAACTGCCCCAAACCGCCCCAAACTGCCCCAAACTGCCCCAAAACTGCCCCAAACCGCCCCAAACCACCCCAAACTGCCCCAAAACTGCCCCAAAACCACCCTAAACCGCCCCAAACTGCCCCAAAACCACCCCAAACCGCCCCAAACCGCCCCAAAACTGCCCCAAACTGCCCCAAACTGCCCCAAACCGCCCCAAAACTGCCCAAACCGCCCCAAACCGCCCCAAACCGCCCCAAACTGCCCCAAACCGCCCCAAAACTGCCCAAACCGCCCCAAACCGCCCCAAAGCACCCCAAACCGCCCCAAACCACCCCAAACTGCCCCAAACTGCCCCAAAACTGCCCAAACCGCCCCAAAACTGCCCCAAACCGCCCCAAACCGCCCCAAAGCACCCCAAACTGAACCAAACTGCCCCAAACTGCCCCAAAGCACCCCAAACTGACCCAAACTGCCCCAAACCGCCCCAAACTGCCCCAAACTGCCCCAAAACTGCCCCAAACCGCCCCAAACCACCCCAAACTGCCCCAAAACTGCCCCAAAACCACCCTAAACCGCCCCAAACTGCCCCAAAACCACCCCAAACCGCCCCAAACCGCCCCAAAACTGCCCCAAACTGCCCCAAACTGCCCCAAACCGCCCCAAAACTGCCCAAACCGCCCCAAACCGCCCCAAACCGCCCCAAAACTGCCCCAAACTGCCCCAAACCGCCCCAAAACTGCCCCAAACTGCCCCAAAACCACCCCAAAACCACCCCAAACCGCCCCAAACCGCCCCAAACCGCCCCAAAACTGCCCCAAACTGCCCCAAACCGCCCCAAAACTGCCCCAAACTGCCCCAAACTGCCCCAAACCGCCCCAAAACTGCCCCAAACTGCCCCAAACCGCCCCAAAACTGCCCCAAACTGCCCCAAACTGCCCCAAACCGCCCCAAAACTGCCCCAAACTGCCCCAAACCGCCCCAAAACTGCCCCAAACCGCCCCAAACCGCCCCAAACCGCCCCAAAACTGCCCCAAACCGCCCCAAACCGCCCCAAACCGCCCCAAACTGCCCCAAACCGCCCCAAAACTGCCCCAAACTGCCCCAAAACCACCCCAAAACCACCCCAAACCGCCCCAAACCGCCCCAAAACTGCCCCAAACTGCCCCAAACCGCCCCAAAACTGCCCCAAACTGCCCCAAAACCACCCCAAAACTGCCCAAACCACCCCAAAACACCCCAAAACCGCCCCGGACCCCCCACCAGCCCCTGCCCAAACCGCCCCCAACCGCCCCCCACCCAGCAGCCTCGCCCCCCAAGCGCCCTGAAACACCCGACAGCACCCGAGGAGCCCCGGGCCGGGTCCCGGGTCCCGGCCCCCCGAGCCCCCGACCCCTCACCGGCCCGGGGGGGGCCCCGGCGGCGGCGGCGACGGCCCCGGCGGCGGCGTCCAGGTCGGCCGAGTCGAGGACGATGGCGAGCGGCCGCCCGCCCAGCGCCAGCGAGAGCCGCACGTCCCGGCCGGCCGTGGCCCTGCGCAGCGCCCGCCCCTCCTGCGCGGGGCCCGCGCGCGTGGGCACCCGGGGGCACCCGGGGGGGCACGCGGGGGGCACGCGCCTCGCGCACGCCTCGCGCACGGGGGGGCACACGCCTCGCACACGCCTCGCACACGCGGGGGCACGCGGGGGCACCCGGGGGGGCACGCCTCGCACACACCTCGCGCCCACCTCGCACACGTGTTGCACCCGCCTTGCACCCGCCTCGCGCACCCGTTGCACCCGCCTTGCACCCGCCTTGCACCCGCCTCGCGCACCCGTTGCACCCGCCTCGCACCCGCCTCGCGCACCCATTGCACCCGCCTTGCACCCGCCTCGCACACCCATTGCACCCACCTCGTGCCGGCCTCGCGCACCCATTGCACCCGCCTTGCACCCGCCTCGCGCACCCATTGCACCCGCCTCGCGCCCACCTCGCGCACCCATTGCACCCGCCTTGCGCCCGCGTCGCGCACCCGTTGCACCCGCCTCGCGCCCACCTCGCGCACCCGTTGCACCCGCCTCGCGCCCGCCTCGCGCACCCATTGCACCCGCCTTGCGCCCACCTCGCGCACCCGTTGCACCCGCCTCGCGCACCCATTGCACCCGCCTTGCACCCGCCTCGCGCACCCGTTGCACCCGCCTCGCGCCCGCCTCGCGCACCCATTGCACCCGCCTTGCGCCCACCTCGCGCACCCGTTGCACCCGCCTCGCGCCCACCTCGCGCACCCGTTGCACCCGCCTTGCACCTGCCTCGCGCACCCGTTGCACCCGCCTCGCGCCCACCTCGCGCACCCGTTGCACCCGCCTCGCGCCCGCCTCGCGCACCCGTTGCACCCGCCTCGCGCCCGCCTTGCGCACCCGTTGCACCCGCCTTGCACCCGCCTCGCGCCCGCCTCGCGCACCCGTTGCACCCGCCTCGCGCACCCATTGCACCCGCCTCGCGCCCGCCTCGCGCACCCGTTGCACCCGCCTCGCGCCCACCTCGCACACCCATTGCACCCGCCTCGCGCCCGCCTCGCACACCCATTGCACCCGCCTTGCACCCGCCTCGCGCACCCATTGCACCCGCCTCGCGCACCCGTTGCACCCGCCTCGCGCCCCCGCCGCCCCCGCCGCCCCCGCCTCGCGCGGGCGCCCACCTGGGGGGGGCCGACGAAGGCCAGGGCGCGCGGGCCGGGGTGGGCGGCCAGGGCGCGCCGCAGCTCCGGGGGCGCCGCCAGCACGTTCAGCAGCCCCGGCGGCAGCGGCGCCTCCGCCCAGAGCGCCGCCAGCAGCAGCGGCGCCAGCGGCGCCTCGGCCGGCGCCAGCAGCACCACGGCGTTGCCTGCGCCGCCCGTCAGCGCCCCGCCGGGGCCCCGGGACCCCCCCGCCCCGGGACCCCCCTGCCCCGGGACCCCCCACCCCCGGGCCCCCCCGCCCCGGGACCCCCCCGCCCCCGGGACCCCCCGCCCCGGGACCCCCCCGCCCCCGGGACCCCCCCGCCCCGGGCCCCCCCGCCCCGGGACCCCCCGCCGCCGGGACCCCCCGCCCCCGGGACCCCCACCCCGGGACCCCCCACCCTGGACCCCCGCCCCCGGGACCCCCCTGCCCCGGGACCCCCCTGCCCCCGGGACCCCCCCGCCCCCGGGCCCCCCCGCCCCCGGGACCCCCCGCCCCCGGGACCCCCCCACCCCCGGGCCCCCCCGCCGCCGGGACCCCCCCGCCCCTGGGACCCCCGCCCCCGGGACCCCCCCGCCCCCGGGACCCCCCCGCCCCCGGGACCCCCGCCCCCGGGCCCCCCCGCCCCCGGGACCCCCCCGCCCCCGGGACCCCCCCGCCCCCGGGACCCCCCCGCCCCGGGACCCCCGCCCCCGGGACCCCCCGCCCCCGGGACCCCCCGCCCCCGGGACCCCCCGCCCCCGGGGCCCCCCCGCCCGCAACCCCGGGTCCCTCCCGCCCGGACGCCTGGGCCCCTCCCGCCTGCACGCCTGGGCCCCCGGGCCCCCCACCCCTGGGTCCCTCCCGCCCGGACACCAGGGCCCCCAGGACCCCCGCAACCCCGGGTCCCTCCCGCCCGGACGCCTGGGCCCCCGGGGCCCCCACCCCCAGGGCCCCCACCCCCGGGTCCCTCCCGCCTGCAACCCCGGGCCCCTCCCGCCCGGACACCAGGGCCCCCGGGACCCCCACAACCCCGGGCCCCTCCCACCTGCACACCTGGGCCCCTCCCGCCCAGACACCTGGGCCCCCGGGACCCCCATCCTGGGACCCTCCCGCCCGCACACCGGGGCCCCCCACCCATGGGTCCTTCCCGCCCGCACGCCTGGGTCCCTCCTGCCCGGACACTGGGGTCCCTTGAACACCCGGGTTCCCTGCCCTGCCCGGACGCCTGGGCCCCCGGACGCCTGGGCCCCCGGCACTCACCCATGGCCAGCGCGGGGCCGATCTTCCAGAGCGCGGCCAGGAGGGAGCAGGGCGACGAGACGATGACGCCCACCACCCCTGGGGACAGGCCTCAGCGGGGCGCCCGGACGCCGGGGCCCGGGGGGGGGTCCCGCACGCCGGGGATCGGGGGGGCGCCCGGACGCCTGGGCCCGGGGGGGGTCCCGCACGCCGGGGATCGGGGGGGCGCCCGGACGCCTGGGCCCGGGGAGGGGTCCCGCACGCCGGGGATCGGGGGGGCGCCCGGACGCCTGGGCCCGGGGAGGGGTCCCGCACGCCGGGGATCGGGGGGGCGCCCGGACGCCTGGGCCCGGGGGGGGTCCCGCACGCCGGGGATCGGGGGGGGCGCCCGGACGCCGGGGCCCGGGGAGGGGTCCCGCACGCTGGGGATCGGGGGGGCCCGGACACTGGGGTCCCTGGGGGGGGCCTGGCCGTGGGGAACCCACGAGGGGGCTTGGAGGGTCCCCGGACGCCGGGGTCCCTGAGGGTCCCTGGGGGGGGCTGGCCGCAGGGAACCCACGAGAAGGTCTGAGGGGGCCCGGACGCCGGGGTCCCTGGGGGCTGGGGGGGGCCTGGCGGCGGGGAACCCACGAGGGGGTTTGGGGGGGGCGTCCCGGGGGTCCCGGGGGTGCCGGGGGTGCCGGGGTCGGGTCTCACCGAGGGGGGCCCAGGCGCGGGGAACCCACGAGGGGGCCGGGGGGGGCGTCCCGGGGGTGCCGGGGGTGCCGGGGTCGGGTCTCACCGAGGGGGGCCCAGGCGCGGGGAACCCACGAGGGGGTTTGGGGGGGGGCGTCCCGGGGGTCCCGGGGGTGCCGGGGTCGGGTCTCACCGAGGGGGGCCCAGGCGCGGGGCCGCCCCAGCTGGGCCCAGGCGGCCGCCTGCTCCAGCAGCCGCAGCCCCAGCGGCAGGTCGGCGCCCAGCGTCTCGGCCAGCGGCCGCCCCGAGGGCAGCGAGTCCAGAGCCGCCAGCGCCGCCGCCCCCCGCGCCACCCCCGCCGCCAGCCTGCGCGCCGGGCCGGAAGGGGGCGGCGGCGGGGGGCACCAAGGTCAGGGGGCAGCGGGGGCAGGGGTCGTCAGGGTCGGGGGGCAGCAGGGTCAGGGGTCGTCAGGGTCGGGGCACTGGGGCAGGGGTCGTCAGGGTCGGGGGGCAGGGGTCAGCGGGGTCAGGGCACTGGGGCAGGGGTCGTCAGGGTCGGGGGGCAGGGGTCAGCGGGGTCAGAGGTCATCAGGGTCGGGGCACTGGGGCAGGGGTCAGCGGGGTCAGAGGTCATCAGGGGTCAGGGGTCAGCGGGGTCAGAGGTCATCAGGGTCGGGGCACTGGGGCAGGGGTCAGCGGGGTCAGAGGTCATCAGGGGTCAGGGGTCAGTGGGGTCAGGGATCGTCAGGGTCAGGGGCAGCGGGGTCAGGGGTCGTCAGGGTCAGGGGCAGCGGGGTCAGGGGTCAGCGGGGTCAGAGGTCGTCAGGGTCAGGGCACTGGGGCAGGGGTCAGTGGGGTCAGAGGTCATCAGGGGTCAGGGGTCAGCGGGGTCAGGGGTCGTCAGGGTCAGGGGCAGCGGGGTCAGGGGTCAGCGGGGTCAGAGGTCGTCAGGGGTCAGCGGGGTCAGAGGTCGTCAGGGGTCAGCAGGGTCAGGGGTCGTCAGGGTCGGGGGCACTGGGGCAGGGGTCAGCGGGGTCAGAGGTCGTCAGGGGTCAGCGTGGTCAGGGAGCAGCAGTAAGGAGCCAGGGGTCATCAGGGTCAGGGGGTGCGGGGGTCAGGGGTCAGCGGGGTCAGCGGGGTCAGGGGTCAGCAGGGGTCAGGGTCATAGAGGCAGGAGCAGGATGGGGGCGCGGGGGTCAGGGGTCACGGGGTGACCAGCGGCCGCAAGGGCGGGGTCAGGGGTCACGTGGGGGGCACAAGGGGTCATGGGGGTCACCGGGGGTCGGGGCCCGGGCACAAGAGGGGTCAAAGGGGAGGTCACCGGGAGGCCATGGGGTCATGTGGGGTCACCGGGGTCACTGGGGGGAGGGGCCAAAGGGGGCAGGCTGCCCCATTGGCTCCACCCCCTCCCCAAGCCCCACCCTCCATAGACTCCACCCATCCAGAAGCTCCGCCCCCAGGACGCCCCGCCCCCTCACTCACTCCCGCAGGCCCCGGGCCCGGTCGGGGCCCCCCAGGCGCCCCCAGGCCGCCGCCGCCGCCTCCGCCGCCGCCACGGCCGCCGCCACGTCGGCCCGGTCGCCCCGCGGCACCACCGCCAGCCGCCGGCCTGCGGGCAGGGGTCAGCCGGGCGCGACCTCCGACCCCCGGCCCCCGGCCCCCGGCCCCCGGCCCCCGGCCCCGTACCGGTGGCGGCCTCGCGGACCTCCAGCATCTCCCGGCCCGGCGGCTCCAGCCAGGCGCCGGCCACGAAGTGCCCGAGGCTCCGGCCGCGGGCGTCCAGCCAGGCCTGGGGGCGCCGCCGCGTCACCCGGACGCCTGGGCCCCCCCGGCCACCTTCGACCCCGGAGGGCCCCGGCGTCCGGGGCCTCCCCGCCCCCCCCCCCACCGGGGACCCCGGCCCCCACCAGCCCCGCCGCGGCCCCCCCGGGCCCGGGCCCCGTCGCCATCTCGGAGAAGATCTCCGGCACCGCGGGCAGCGCCGCCGCCGCCGCCATGGCCTCCCGGCTGCCAGCGAGACGCGCCCCCAGAGGAAAGAGCGGCCCCCGGCTGCCAGCGAGACGCGCTCCCAGAGGAAAGAGCGGCCCCCCGGCTGCCAGCGAGACGCGCCCTCTAGAGGAAAGAGCGGCCCCCCGGCTGCCAGCGAGACGCGCCCTCTAGAGGAAAGAGCGGCCCCCCGGCTGCCAGCGAGACGCGCCCTCTAGAGGAAAGAGCGGCCCACCGGCTGCCAGCGAGACGCGCCCTCTAGAGGAAAGAGCGGCCCCTCGGCTGCCAGCGAGACGCGCCCCCAGAGGAAAGAGCGGCCCCCCGGCTGCCAGCGAGACGCGCCCTCTAGAGGAAAGAGCGGCCCACCGGCTGCCAGCGAGACGCGCCCTCTAGAGGAAAGAGCGGCCCCCCGGCTGCCAGCGAGACGCGCCCTCAGAGGAAAGAGCGGCCCACCAGCTGCCAGCGAGACGCGCTCCCAGAGGAAAGAGCGGCCCCCCGGCTGCCAGCGAGACGCGCCCTCTAGAGGAAAGAGCGGCCCCCCGGCTGCCAGCGAGACGCGCTCCCAGAGGAAAGAGCGGCCCCCCGGCTGCCATAGAGTCGCCCCGCCCCCGTCAGCGGGACCGGCCCCGGGGCGCCCCGGAAGGGCGAGTCCGCCCAGCGACCATAGAGCAGGGAGCGCCGCTCCTGCCGGAAGCGGAAGCTCGCTCGCCGCGCGCGTTACGCGGGAGAGCGCGGCGCGTGGTAACCGTTGCTAAGGGCCGCTGCGGGGCGGGGGGGGGGGGCTCGGACTCCTGGGCCCCTCGGGGGGGTCGCGGACGCCGGGGTCCTTGGGGGGCGCCCGCCCCCCCGCAGCCATGGCCGCCGCCGCCACGGACAAGTCGCTGCTGTCGGCGGAGCTGGAGGGGGACGAGGAGCCCGAGGCGCTGCGGCGGCTCCTGCTGCAGGTGGGGCCGGGGGGGTGCAGGGGGTCCGAGGGGATTTGGGGGCCCTGGGGGGGCGCAAGGCAGGTTGGGGGGGTCTGGAGGGGCCGGGGGGGTCTGGGGGGTCCGAGGAGGTTCAGGGGATCCCGGGGGGGCTGAAGGGATTTGGGTGCCGGGGGATCGAGGGCGCCTGGGGGGGGGTTCAGGGGGTCCCAAGGGGATTGGGGGGGGCGCAGGGCAGGTTGGGGGGTCTGGAGGGGCCGGGGGGGTCTGGGGGGTCCGAGGAGGTTCAGGGGATCCCGGGGGGGCTGAAGGGATTTGGGTGCCGGGGGATCGGGGGTGCCTGGGGGGGGTTCAGGGGGTCCCAAGGGGTTTGGGGGGAGCACAAGGCAGGTTGGGGGGTCTGGAGTGACTGGGAGGGTTGGGGGGCTCCAAGAGGGACTGGAGGGTCCTGAGGAAATAGGGGAACTGGGGGGATCGGGGAGGCCTGGGGGGGCCCTAGAGGATGTGGGGGGGGTTGGGGGGGTCCGGGGGGGCGCAGGCACCACCGCGTCGCCCCCCCGTCCCGCAGGTGACCCAGGACGCCGAGGAGGCCGAGCCGCCGCCGGGGTCGGGCTCCACCGCCGTCACCCCGCAGCCAGGTCCGGGGGGTCCGGGGGGGTCCCGGGGGGGCCCCGAGGAGGCGCAGCCCCCCCGACCCCCCCGTCGCCCCCAGGCTTCTGCGTGAAGACGCGGGCGGGCGACGCCAAGGTCTTCGTCAACGTCTGCCACTCGCCGGCCGTCCCCGCGCCGCCCCCCCTGGCCCCCCGCGACCTCCGGCTGCTGCTCGGCTCCGACGCCGCCTCGGCCTTCCGCATCCCCATGAGCCTGGGGGAGCCGCACGCCGAGCTCGACCGCAGTGAGCCCCCAAACGGCCCCCCAAACGGCCCCCGAAACGGCCCCCGAAACGGCCCGAGCTGCCCCAAACCACCCCGCCCCCCCAGCCGCCCCCCCGAGGCGCCTTCCCGTGGGTCTGGGGGAGCCGCACGCCGAGCTCGACCGCAGTGAGCCCCCAAACGGCCCCCGAAACGGCCCCCAAAACGGCCCGAACTGCCCCAAACCTTCTCATGGGGACAAGAACTGCCCCCGAGTCGTCCTGTGGGGCCTGAACTGCCCCGAACTGCCCTGGTGGGACAACCCCCCCCCCCCCCCAAACCACCCCCAGACCCCCGTGGGGTGGGAGCTGCCCCCAAATCCCCCAGATTGCCCCAAACGGCCCCGAAATCCCTTCTCTGGAGCTTGGGCTGCCCCAAACTGCCCTTCTGGGGCACGAACCACCCCCAAATCCCCCCTGTGGGTCTCGACCCCCCCCGCTGCCCCAACCTGCCCCCCCCAGGGGGGCTCTGGCCGCCCCCAAAGCCCCCCCGCCCTCCCCGGGGGACTCTGGCTGCCCCCAATGCCCCCCCCCGACCCCCCGTGGGTCTCGACCCCCCCCGCTGCCCCAACCCGCCCCCCGAGGGGGGCTCTGGCCGCCCCCAACGCCCCCCCCCACCCCCCGTTGCAGGCGGCCAGGGCTGCACGGCCTACGACGTGGTGGTGAACTCGGCCCTGCTGCGCTCGCTGCAGGTGAGGGGGGGCCGGGGGGGCTCTGGGGGGGGCCGGGGGGGTCCCGGGGCCGCAGCCCCCGCGCTGACCCCCCCCCCGCCCCAGGCCGACCCCCTCTACCTGGAGTTCTTCCTCACCGTGGTCATGGAGGGGCTGGCGGAGAAGTACGGCGTCGAGGTCAACCACTCTGGTAGGGCCCGGGGGGGCCGGGGGGGGGCGGCGGGACCCCCCCGACCCCCCCTGACCCCCCCCGGCCCCCCCAGGCTGGCGGGTGCTGCAGAACCGCAAGTTCCTCGGCTCCATCTCGGCCCAAAACATCCGGACGCGGCCCCGGCCCCGCATCCAGGAGCTGGAGGGGTGAGTGGCCCCCCCGGACCCCCCCCCAAGACCCCCCCGGACCCCCCCTGCTACCTCCCGGCCCCCCCGGGACCCCCCCGACCCGACTCACGCTCTCCTCGTCCCCGCAGCGAGGAGCCGCCGCCGGAGCCCCCCAGGTAGGAGCCGGGGGCCGAGTGGGGCAGCCCGGACGCCCCCCCCCCGGCCGGCGCTGCCCCCTCCCCTGACGCTGCCCCCCCCCCGCAGCCCCCCCCCGCCGCCCCCTCCCGCCTACGTGGTGGTGGCCGAGCCCTCGGCCGAGCACCCCCGGGTGCTGCAGGCCCGCGTCCACCTGCCCCACGTGGTGAGTGTGGGGCTGGGGGGGGGGTCACCGTGGGGCGGGGGGGACCTGGGGGTGAGGGGGGCCGAGGGGGCCCATGGGGGTCCCTGGGGGGCTGGAGGGGGCTTGTTATGGGGCTGGGGGACTATAGGTGTCTGTAGGGGAGTGGGGAGGGTTGAAAGGGGGCTCACTATGGGGCTGGGGGGGGCCATGGGGGTCCCTGGGGGGCTGGGGTGTCCTTGGGGGGCTAGGGGACCGGATGAGGCTTGTTGTGGGGCTGGGGGGGGCCCATGGGGGACCAGGGGGCTCCTTGTGGGGCTGGGGGGGGATATAGGGTGTCCCTGTGGGGTTGGGGTGGGTGGGGGGTCCTGGGGGGGTCCCTGGGAGGCCAAGGGGGCTCACTATGGGGCTGGGGGGGGTCCCTGGGGGGGCCGAGGGGTCCCCGTGGGGCCAGGGGGTCCCTGGGAGACCGAGGGGGCTCACTATGGGGCTGGGGGGGGTCCCTGGGGGGGCCGAGGGGTCCCCGTGGGGCCGGGGGGATCCCTGGGAGACCGAGGGGGCTCACTATGGGGCTGGGGGGGGTCCCTGGGGGGGCCGAGGGGTCCCCGTGGGGCCGGGGGGGTCCCTGGGAGACCGAGGGGGCTCACTATGGGGCTGGGGGGGGTCCCTGGGGGGGCTGAGGGGTCCCCGTGGGGCCGGGGGGGTCCCTGAGAGGCCGAGGGGGCTCACTATGGGGCTGGGGGGGGTCCCTGGGGGGCTGCTGGGAGCTGGGGGGGGTCTCGGGGAGGGGTCCTGGGTGGGGGCAGGGGCGGGTCCAGACACGGCCCCGCCCCCTCTGAGGCCCCGCCTCCCCCAGGCGGGGGCGGGGCAGCTGGAGCTGGCGCTGAGCGAGGAGCGGCTGGTGCTGGGGGGGGGCGGGGGGGGCGGCGCCCCCCTGCTGCAGCTGGGGCTGCCCCTCCCCCCCGACCCCGCCCGCTGCCGCGCCCGCTTCCACCCGCGCACCAAGGTGAGCCCCGCCCCCTCCCCGCGGGGCCACGCCCCCTTCCCCTGACCCCGCCCTCTGCCACACCCACTTCCATCCCTGCATCAAGGTGAGCCCTCTCTCTCCCTGTGGGGCCACGCCCCCTCCTGTGGGCCACGCCCCCTTTCCCGTGACCCCACCCACTGTCACACCCACTTTTACCCCCTCCCCGCGGGGCCACGCCCCCTCCCCGCGGGGCCACGCCCCCTTCCCCTGACCCCGCCCACTGCCACACCTGCTTCCACCTCCCCCATGCACCAAGGTGAGCCCCACCCCCTCCCCGTGGAGCCCCGCCCCCTCCCTGCGGGGCCACGCCCTCCCCCAACTCTGGGGTTGTGTGTGGCCCCGCCCCTCAATGCGAGGCCCCACCCCTGACCCCGCCCCCTTCCCTCCCCCAGGTGCTGACGGTGACCATGCCGCTGCAGCTGTGAGGGGCGGGGGGGGGCCCGGACGCCTGGGCCCCCGGCGGGGGGGGAGGCGGTTGGGGGGGGCCGGACGCCCGGGCCCCCGGCGGGGGGGGGCGATTGGGGGGGGCCGGACGCCCGGGCCCCCGGCGGGGGGGGAGGCGGTTGGGGGGGGCCGGACGCCCGGGCCCCCGGCGGGGGGGGCGGTTGTACGGGCAGCGCAATAAAGTGCGGCAGGAGCCGGGCGAGAGCCGAGCGTGTGTGCGGGGGCACTGGGGGGTGACTGGGGGCACTGGGACGGCGCTGGGGGCTGCTGGGGGGCTGCTGGGATGTTGGGGGGCGCCGGGGGGTGCCTGGGGGCACTGGGACGGCGCTGGGGGCTGCTGGGGGGCTGCTGGGATGTTGGGGGGCGCCGGGGGGTGCCTGGGGGCACTGGGACGGCGCTGGGGGCTGCTGGGGGGCTGCTGGGATGTTGGGGGGCGCCGGGGGGTGCCTGGAAGGTTAATGGGGACCCTGGGAGGTTACTGGGACAGTAGTGGAGATACCGGGGGACAGTGGGAGGTTACTGGGAGGTTTATGAGAACACTGAGGGGTTACTGGGGATGTTGGGGGGTTACTGGGATGTTGTGGGGGGCACTGGGAGGTTAATGGGAACACTGGGGGGTGTGGGGGGCACTGGGAGGTTACTGGAGACACTGGGAGGTGTGGGGGGCACTGGGAGGTTACTGGAAGGTTACTGGGGACACTGGAAGGTTACTGGGGACACTGGGAAGTGTGGGGGGCACTGGGAGGTTACTGGGGGCACTGGGGGGACTGGGGACACTGGGAGGTGTGGGGGGCACTGGGAGGTTACTGGGAGGTTACTGGGGACACTGGGAGGTGCGGGGGGGCACTGGGAGATTACTGGGGACGCTGGGAGGCTGCTGGGGGCGGGGCCGCGGCGGGGGCGGGGCCTCCCGGCCCCTCCCTGGTCTGCCGAAACGCGCGGGCGGGGGGGGCGGAGCGCGCTGACGTCACTTCCGCCCCTGCGGGCGGCGGCCGGCGGAAGCGGCGACCCCGGGGCGCGCGGGGGGCGGAGCCTCTTTCCCGTGCGGGCGGCGAGGAAGATGGCGGAGCTGAAGGTGCGCGGGGCGGCGCGGGGGGGGGTTCACGGCCCCGGGGGGGGGGTCACGGCTCTGGGGGGGGTTCACGGCTCGGGGGGGGTTCACGGCTCGGGGGGGGGGTAACGGCTCGGGGGGGCGGGGGGGGCGCGGGGCGGCGGCGCCGCACGTGGCGGGGGGGGGGAGGCCGCGGGCCCGGTGCCGCCGCCCGCCCTGACCTGCCCCCCCCCCCCCGCCGCCCCCCCCCGGTGCCGGTGCCGCCGCAGGTTCTGGTCATCGACGGGCGCGGGCACCTCCTGGGCCGGCTGGCGGCCATCGTGGCCAAGCAGGTGCTGCTGGGTGAGTGCGGGACCCCCCCCCCGGGGCCCCCCCCCCCGGGACCCCCCCGGCGCGCCGCGTGATGATGCCGCTCTGGCTGTCGAGTCTCACGACCGTGCGAGCCGCCTGCATGCACTACCATCTGAGCGCCGGACGCCTGGGCCCCCCCCGGGGAGGGGGGCATGGGGGGGTCCGGACGCCTGGGCCCCCCCCGGGGAGGGGGGATCGGGGGGGGGTCCGGACGCCTGGGCCCCCCCAGGGGAGGGGGGGGATCGGGGGGGCCCGGACGCCTGGGCCCCCCCCGGGGAGGGGGGGATCGGGGGGGGTCCGGACGCCTGGGCCCCCCCAGGGGAGGGGGGGGATCGGGGGGGGTCCGGACGCCCTGGGCCCCCCCCAGGGGAGGGGGGATCGGGGGAGGGTCCGGACGCCTGGGCCCCCCCCGGGGAGGGGGGATCGGGGGGGGGTCCGGACGCCTGGGCCCCCCCCCGGGGAGGGGGGATCGGGGGGGGTCCGGACGCCTGGGGCCCCCCCGGGGAGGGGGATCGGGGGGGGGTCCGGACGCCTGGGCCCCCCCCGGGGAGGGGGGATCGGGGGGGGGTCCGGACGCTGGGCCCCCCCCGGGGAGGGGGGCATGGGGGGGGGTCCGGACGCCTGGGCCCCCCCAGGGGAGGGGGGATCGGGGGGGGTCCCGGACGCCTGGGCCCCCCCCCGGGGAGGGGGGCATGGGGGGGGTCCGGACGCCTGGGTCCCCCCAGGGGAGGGGGGGATCGGGGGGGGTCCGGACGCCTGGGCCCCCCCCGGGGAGGGGGGCATGGGGGGGGTCCGGACGCCTGGGCCCCCCCAGGGGAGGGGGGGGGATCGGGGGGGGCCCGGACGCCTGGGTCCACTGACCGCCCCCCCCCCCCCCCCCCCCCCGCAGCCGCCGGGTCGTGGTGGTTTCGCTGCGAAGGGATCAACATTTCTGGAAACTTCTACCGCAACAAACGTGAGCCCCGGACGCCTGGGCCCTTTGGGGGGCGGGGCGGGGACACTGCCCGGACGCCTGGGCCCCTTTGGGGGGGGGGGGAGCGGGGGACACTGCCCGGACGCCTGGGCCCCTGGGGGGGGCGAGCGGGGACACTGCCCGGACGCCTGGGCCCCTGGGGGGGGGGGGAGCGGGGACACTGCCCGGACGCCTGGGTCCCTCCATGCTTGGGGGGAGGGGGGCTGCTCGGACACGTGGGTCCTGATGGGGGTAGGGGCTGCCCCGGACGCCGGGGCCCCTCGGCGGGGTTGGGTGGGGGTGGCTGCCCGGACGCCGGGGCCCCTCGGTAGGGTGGGTTGGGGGGGGGGCCGCCCGGACGCCGGGGCCCCTCGGCGGGGTTGGGGGGGGGGGGGCCGCCCCGGACGCCGGGGCCCCTCGGCGGGGTTGGGGGGGGGGGGGGCCGCCCGGACGCCGGGGCCCCTCGGCGGGGGTGGGGGGGGGGGGGCCGCCCGGACGCCGGGGCCCCTCGGCGGGGTTGGGGGGGGGCCGCCCCGGACGCCGGGGCCCCTCGGCGGGGTTGGGTGGGGGGGGCCGCCCGGACGCCGGGGCCCCTCGGCGGGGTTGGGGGGGGGGCCGCCCGGACGCCGGGGCCCCTCGGCGGGGTGGGTTGGGGGGGGGCCGCCCGACGCCGGGGCCCCTCGGCGGGGTTGGGGGGGGGGCCGCCCGGACGCCGGGGCCCCTCGGCGGGGTGGGTTGGGGGGGGGCCGCCCGGACGCCGGGGCCCCTCGGCGGGGTTGGGGGGGGGGGGGCCGCCCGGACGCCGGGGCCCCTCGGCGGGGTGGGTTGGGGGGGGGCCGCCCGGACGCCGGGGCCCCTCGGCGGGGTTGGGGGGGGGCCGCCCGGACGCCGGGGCCCCGCTGACGCGCCGCGCCGCGCCGGCAGTGAAGTACCTGGCGTTCCTGCGCAAGCGGATGAACACGAACCCGTCGCGCGGCCCCTACCACTTCCGCGCCCCCAGCCGCATCTTCTGGCGCACGGTGAGAGGTGAGAGCCCGGACGCCGGGGCCCCCCGGACGCCGGGGCCCCTGGCGGGGGGGGGCTGTGCCCCCCGCCGCCCCCTAACGCCTGCCCCCAGGGATGCTGCCCCACAAGACGAAGCGGGGCCAGGCCGCCCTGGAGAGGCTCAAGGTGTTCGACGGCATCCCCCCGCCCTACGACAAGGTGAGCCCCCCCCCCGCCCCTCTGCTGCCCCTCAGGTGCCTCTGGGAGCCCCCAGATGCCCCCGACCCCCCCCCGGGCGGGTTTTCACGCCCCCCCCCGGGGCCCCGGTTTTGGTGTCGATGATGCGCTTTTACCTACATTGCTCGATGCTCCCTGAGAAAAGCTGCAGCACTGAGACACCCGTGGGGTGCGTGGGTCCCCCCGTGCCCCCCCGTGTCCCCCCCGTGCCCCCCCATCTCCCCCCCCCACCCCGTGTCCCCCCCCCGACGCTCTCTCCTCCGGCAGCGCAAGCGCATGGTCGTCCCGGCCGCCCTGAAGATCATCCGCCTCAAGCCCACCCGCAAGGTACTGGGGGGAGCCGGGAGGGTCGTGGGGGGGCGGCGGGGGCTCCCCGGACGCCGGGGCCCCTCTGACGCCCCCGCCCCCCCCCCCAGTTCGCCTTCCTGGGCCGGCTGGCGCACGAGGTCGGGCTGGAAGTACCAGGCGGTGACGGCGGCGCTGGAGGAGAAGCGCAAGGAGAAGGCGAAGCTGCGTTACAACAAGAAGAAGAAGCTGATGGTGAGGGGGGGCGGGAGTGAGATGGGGCAGGGGGCCAAAATCGGGGGTGAAATGGGGTGGTGGTGGGGAACCCTAAAAGTTGAAGGGGAGCCTTGAAACTGCCATCATGGGGGAGGGCCTTGAAACCACCTTTGTGGAGGAGAGCTTTGAAACTGTTTCAGAGTGGGGGAGCCTTGGAAGCTTGTCCTGTATTGGAGAGACTTGAAACTGCTGCCAAGGGGAGCCTCAAAACTGCTGCACGTGGGGTGATCCTTGAAACTGGCCTGAGGGGGAGCCTCAAAACTATTACTTTGTGGGAGGTGCTAAACAGTGTTTTTATGCATGGGAAACCCCAAATCTGCCCGGGGGAGGGGCCAGGACCTGCCTGGGGGGTTTGAGGGGGGTCTCGGGCGCCCCCCTGACCCCCCCCGACCCCCCCCCCAGAACCTGCGGCGCCGGGCGGAGCGCAACGTGGAGGGGAAGATCGCGCCGCTGTCGGCGGTGCTGCGCCAGCACGGGCTGCTGCTGTGAATAAAGGCTGGAACCGCCACGGCCGTGACGGGGGACACACGGGGGGGACACGGGACGCGGGGGGGGGACACGGGACACACGGGGGGGGGACACGGGACGCGGGGGGGCACTGGGACGGGGGGCGACACGACACGAGACTCCAGGGCTGGTTCAGAGCTTTATTTCAGGGGGTCACAGAGCCCCGCGGGCTCCCGGCGCGTGTCGGGCCGTGTCCCCGCGCGTGTCGGGCCGTGTCCCCGCGCGTGTCGGGCCGTGTCCCCGCGCGTGGGGCCGTGTCCCGGCGCGTGGGGCCGTGTCCCCGCGCGTGTCGGGCCGTGTCCCCGCGTGTCGGGCCATGTCCCCGCGTGTCAGGCCGTGTCCCGGCGCGTGTCGGGCCGTGTCCCCGCGCGTGGGGCCGTGTCCCCGCGTGTCGGGCCGTGTCCCCGCGTGTCAGGCCGTGTCCCCGCGCGTGGGGCCGTGTCCCCCCTCCGGCCCCGCCGCCCCCACCTGCCGCCGGGCCTCGTCCAGCAGCTGGGCCACCAGCTCGCTCTCGGCCAGCGGCATCACCGGGCTCTCGGTCAGCCCTGGGGCGGGGGGGGGGGGGGGGCGTCAGTGGGCCCAGGCGTCCGGGACCCTCCCCACTCCCACCCCCAACCTGACAGGCCCAGGCGTCCTGCCGCCCTCTGCCCTGCCTGACTGAGCCCTTCCCTTGCCTGAGGGGCCCAGGTGTCCGAGGGGCCCAGGCGTCCGGGCGCCTCCCAGCACCCTCCAGGCAGGGCAGGGAGCCCAGGTGTCCGGGGCTGCTGCCTCCTTCCCCCCCCCCAGGGGCCCAGGCGTCCGGGGCTGCCCCCCCCCGAGGGGCCCAGGCGTCCGGGGCTGCCCCCCCCCGAGGGGCCCAGGCGTCCGGGGCTGCCCCCCTCCCCGAGGGGCCCAGGCGTCCGGGGCTGCCCCCCCCCGAGGGGCCCAGGCGTCCGGGGCTGCCCCCTTCCCCGAGGGGCCCAGGCGTCCGGGGCTGCCCCCCCCCCAGGGGCCCAGGCGTCCGGGGCTGCCCCCCCCCCAGGGGCCCAGGCGTCCGGGGCTGCCCCCTTCCCCGAGGGGCCCAGGCGTCCGGCTCACCCTGCAGCAGGCACTCCCGCACGTGCTGGGCCTCGTAGCGCAGCCCGGTGCCGTGGGGGAAGTGGAGGGGCAGCGAGGGGGGGGGCAGCGGGAACTGCTCCCGCTCCCCCCCCACCTCCAGCTCCGTGGGGCAGTTCATGTGGCTGGGGAACTGCGGGGGGGGGGGGTTGGGGCCCAGGCGTCCGGGGCCCGGCACCCCCCTTGAGGGATCCAGGCGTCCGGGGCCTGACACCCCCCCAACACCCACACGGGCCCCAGGTGTCCCCCCCCCCCCCCGAGGGACCCAGGCGTCCGGGGACCTGCACCACCCCCCAAGGAGGGGCCCAGGTGTCTGGGACCCAAACCCCCCCCACCCCCCCGAGGGGCCCAGGCGTCCAGGACCGGGCACCCCCCCTTGAGGGATCCAGGCGTCCTGCACCCCCCCCCCCCAGAGGGACCCAGGTGTCCGGGACCCGAACCCCCCTGCCCATGAGGGGCCCAGGCGTCCGGGAGCCCCAACACCTGCACGGGCCCCAGGTGTCCCCCCCCACCGAGGGGCCCAGGCGTCCGGGGACCTGCACCACCCCCCAAGGAGGGGCCCAGGTGTCTGGGACCCAAACCCCCCCCACCCCCCCGAGGGGCCCAGGTGTCCGGGACCCGAACCCCCCCTGCCCACGAGGGGCCCAGGCGTCCGGGAGCCCCAACGCCCGCACGGGCCCCAGGTGCCCCCCCCCCGAGGGGCCCAGGTGTCCGGGACCCGAACCCCCCCTGCCCATGAGGGGCCCAGGCGTCCGGGAGCCCCAACACCCGCACGGGCCCCAGGTGCCCCCCCCCGAGGGGCCCAGGTGTCCGGGACCCGAACCCCCCCTGCCCACGAGGGGCCCAGGCGTCCGGGAGCCCCAACGCCCGCACGGGCCCCAGGTGCCCCCCCCGAGGGGCCCAGGTGTCCGGGACCCGAACCCCCCTGCCCACGAGGGGCCCAGGCGTCCGGGAGCCCCAACGCCCGCACGGGCCCCAGGTGCCCCCCCCGAGGGGCCCAGGTGTCCGGGACCCGAACCCCCCCTGCCCACGAGGGGCCCAGGCGTCCGGGAGCCCCAACGCCCGCACGGGCCCCAGGTGCCCCCCCCCCCCCGAGGGGCCCCGGCGTCCGGCGCACCTGGGCCCAGCCCCGCGGCCCCCCCACGGCCGCCGTCCCCGGCAGCTCGGCCGCCATCGAGCAGGTGACCTCGGCCAGGCGCCCGGCGCCGAACTCCAGCGTCACCGTCACCGTCTCGTCCACCCCTGGGGGGCCGCCGACCCCCTGAGACCCCCGGGACCGCCCGGACCCCCGGGACCGCCTGGGACCCCCCCGGGACCGCCCGGACCCCCCGGGACCCCCTGAGACCCCCGGGACCGCCCGGACCCCCCCGGGACCGCCCGGACCCCCTGGGACCCCTGGGACCGCCCGGACCCCCCCGGGACCGCCCAGACCCCCCGAGACCCCCGGGACCACCCGGACCCCCCCGGGACCGCCTGGACCCCCCCCGACTCCCTGGGACCCCCGGGACTCGCTGGGACCCTCTGGGACCCCCCAGACCCCCTGGGACCCCCCCGGAACCGCCCGGACCCCCCCGGGACCACCTGGACCCCCTGGGACCACCCGGACCCCCCTGGGACCCTCTGGGACCCCCTGGGACCCCCTGGGACCGCCCAGGGCCCCTGGACCCCCCTGACTCCCTGGGACCCCCCAGACCCCCTGAGACCCCCCTGGGACCCCCCCGACCCCCTGGGACCGCCCCGGGACCCCAACCCCCCCCCAGCTGCCCCCAGACCCCAAGTGCCACCAGGGAGGGGGGCCCCCCCCCATTCCCCCCCATTTCTCCCAGTGCCCCCCCGCGTACCGGTGGGGTGGAGGCAGCCGTGGGCCCGCAGGCGCCGGGGGGGGCGGCCGCCCCCCAGCAGCCCCGTGGCCATCTGCAGCCCGTAGCCGCCCAGGTCGAGCAGGGCGCCCCCCCCCAGCGCGGGGGCCGCCAGGCGCTCGACCCCCCCCAGGGCCAGGCCCAGGCCGGCGCGCAGCACCCGCGGCTCCCCCAGCGCCCCCCCGGCCAGCAGCCCCCGCAGCCGCCCCCAGGCCGGGAAGAAGCGGGTCCAGAAGCCCTGGGGGGGGCCGGGCGTCAGCGGGGGGGCTGGCTGGGGGGGCTGGGCGGGCTGGGGGCACTGGGAATGGGGGCTGGAGGGGGACTGGGAGTACTGGGAATGGGGGCTGGGAGTACTGGGGGCACTGGGAATGGGGGCTGCGGGGACTGGGGGAGCTGGGGGCACTGGGAATGGGGGCTGGGGGGGACTGGGGGGGACTGGGGGCAGTGGGAGTACTGGGGGCACTGGGAATGGGGGCTGGGGGGACTGGGGGGGCTGGGGGCACTGGGAATGGGGGCTGGGGGGGACTGGGGGGACTGGGAGTACTGGGGGCACTGGGAATGGGGGCTGGGGGGGACTGGGAGTACTGGGAATGGGGGCTGGGAGTACTGGGGGCACTGGGAATGGGGGCTGGGGGACTGGGGGGGCTGGGGGCACTGGGAATGGGGGCTGGAGGGGACTGGGGGGACTGGGAGTACTGGGGGCACTGGGAATGGGGACTGGGGGGACTGGGGGGGACTGGGGGCACTGGGAGTACTGGGGGCACTGGGAATGGGGACTGGGAGTACTGGGGGCACTGGGAATGGGGGCTGGGGGGGACTGGGGGGGCTGGGGGCACTGGGAATGGGGGCTGGGGGGCACTGGGAGTACTGGGGGCACTGGGAATGGGGACTGGGAGTACTGGGGGCACTGGGAATGGGGACTGGGGGGGACTGGGGGCACCGGGAGTACTGGGAATGGGGACTGGGAGGACTGGGAGTACTGGGGGGGCTGGGAGTACTGGGAACGGGGACTGGAAGGGACTAGGGGGGACTGGGGGCACTGGGAATGGGGAGTGTGAAGGGGGCTTGGGGGGGACATTGGGGCTCTGGGGGCACTGGGCGGGGGGGGCGGGGGGGGCGGGGGGGGACCCACCTCCATGAGGAAGAGGCCGCGGGCCCGGGCGGCCGCCACCAGCTCGCGCACCTCGGCGGCGCTGACGCCCATCGGCTTCTCCATGAGCAGCGGCTTCCCGGCGGCCAGGAAGAGCCGCCCGGCCGGCAGGTGCTGCGTGTTCACCGTGGCCACGTACACCACGTCTGGGCCCAGGCGTCCGGGTGAGCCCGCGGGGCCCCGGCGTCCGGCCACCCCCCCAACCCGGCACCACGTCTGGGCCCAGGCGTCCGGGTGAGCCCGCGGGGCCCCGGCGTCCGGCCACCCCCCCCCAACCCGGCACCACGTCTGGGCCCAGGCGTCCGGGTGAGCCCGCGGGGCCCCGGCGTCCGGCCACCCCCCCCCAACCCGGCACCACGTCTGGGCCCAGGCGTCCGGGTGAGCCCGCGGGGCCCCGGCGTCCGGCCACCCCCCCAACCCTGGCACCACGTCTGGGCCCAGGCGTCCGGGTGAGCCCACGGGGCCCCGGCGTCCGGCCACCCCCCCCCCACCCGGCACCACGTCTGGGCCCAGGCGTCCGGGTGAGCCCGCGGGGCCCCGGCGTCCGGCCACCCCCCCCCCACCCGGCACCACGTCTGGGCCCAGGCGTCCGGGTGAGCCCGCGGGGCCCCGGCGTCCGGCCACCCCCCCCCAACCCGGCACCACGTCTGGGCCCAGGCGTCCGGGTGAGCCCGCGGGGCCCCGGCGTCCGGCCACCCCCCCCCAACCCGGCACCACGTCTGGGCCCAGGCGTCCGGGTGAGCCCGCGGGGCCCCGGCGTCCGGCCACCCCCCCCCCACCCGGCACCACGTCTGGGCCCAGGCGTCCGGGTGAGCCCGCGGGGCCCCGGCGTCCGGCCACCCCCCCCCCACCCGGCACCACGTCTGGGCCCAGGCGTCCGGGTGAGCCCGCGGGGCCCCGGCGTCCGGCCACCCCCCCCACCCGGCACCACGTCTGGGCCCAGGTGTCCGGGTGAGCCCGCGGGGCCCCGGCGTCCGGCCACCCCCCCACCCGGCACCACGTCTGGGCCCAGGCGTCCGGGTGAGCCCGCGGGGCCCCGGCGTCCGGCCACCCCCCCCTAACCCTGGCACCACGTCTGGGCCCAGGCGTCCGGGTGAGCCCGCGGGGCCCAGGCGTCCGGCCACCCCCCCCCCAACCCGGCACCACCTCTGGGCCCAGGCGTCCGGGTGAGCCCGCGGGGCCCCGGTGTCCGGCCACCTCCCTCCCCCCCCCACCTCTAGAGCCCAGGCGTCCGGGTGAGCCATCCCACCCCCTTGGCCCCAAAACTGGGGAGGACCCAGGCGTCCGAGACCCCCACCCCCTGCGGGGGGCCCAGGCGTCCGGGCGCCGCTCACCCACGTCGGGGTCCTCTGCCAGCTCCTCGTAGCTGCCGTAGGCTCGGGCCACCCCGAAGCGCCGGGCGTAGTCCTGGGCGCGGGCGAGCTCGCGGGCGGCGATGGCCACCGCCTGCCGGGGCGTCAGCTGGGGCCCAGGCGTCCGGGCACCCCCCACCCCGGGACCCAGGAGTCTGGCAGCCTCTCCCCAGCCTCCAGGGGCCCAGGCGTCCGGGCACTCCCCCCCCCCGCCCCTGGGGACCCAGGAGTCCGGGTGTCCCCATGCCCTTGGCACCCCCCCCAGGGGCCCAGGCGTCCGAGGGACCCAGGAGTCCGGGCGTCCCCATCACCTTGCCCCCCCCCCGGGGGCCCAGGTGTCCGAGGGACCCAGGCGTCCAGGCGTCCCCATCACCTTGCCCCCCCGCCAGGGGCCCAGGCGTCCGAGGGACCCAGGAGTCCGGGCGTCCCCATCACCTTGCCCCCCCCCCCCAGGGGCCCAGGCGTCCGAGGGACCCAGGAGTCCGGGCGTCCCCATCACCTTGCCCCCCCCCCCCCAGGGGCCCAGGCGTCCGAGGGACCCAGGAGTCCGGGAGTCCCCATCACCCTGCCCCCCCCCCCCGGGGGCCCAGGCGTCCGAGGGACCCAGGCGTCCAGGCGTCCCCATCACCCTGCCCCCCCCCCAGGGGCCCAGGCGTCCGAGGGACCCAGGCGTCCGGGCGTCCCCATGCCCTTGGCACCCCCCCCCCGGGGGCCCAGGAGTCCGGGGCGCACCACATGCTCCTCGGGGGGGAGGGTCTTCAGGGCCACCAGGAAGTCGTGGCTGATCTTCCCGGCCGCGCAGATGCCCCAGCGGGTGGGGCCGGGCCGGGGGGCCCCGGCGTCCGGGTCAGGGGGGCCCCGGCGTCCGGGCACGGAGGGGCCCCGGCGTCCGGGCGCAGCTGCGGCTCCTGCATGTCTGGGCGGGTCGCGGGGGCGGCGGGAGCCCTATCGAGGCCGCCCCCCCCCCCCCCCCGGGGAGCGTCGGGGCGCGGCCGGGAGCGGGGGCGGGGCGGGGGCGGAGGTCGGGGTCAGAGGTCGGGAGTGGGGGCAGGGCGCCGAGGCAGAGGCCGAGGGGGGAGGGGCTGAAGGCGCCGGCGTTCACCCCTGACCCCTGACCCCGACCCCTCACCTCCCACCCCGACCTCTGACCTTCGACCCCCTCTCTCGGTCAGCCCCACCCCCACCCCGGCCCACCCGACCTGCCCTGACCCCCAACTGCGACCCCTGACCCCACCCTGACCCCCTGATGTGCAGCCCCACCCCCTCGGCAGGCCCCGCCCCCTGCTGACCCCCTGTTGGTGCAGGGGGGATGTGACCTCTGACCTCGCGACCTCTGTCCCCCCCCCCAACACAGGGCCCAGGCGTCCGGCCCACCCCCCCCCCCCGGTGCGACAGCTTCGCCCCCTTCGCCACCGTCTGGGGGGCCCAGGTGTCCCGGCGGGCCCAGGTGTCCGGGGGGGGCCCAGGCGTTCAGGGGGGGCCCAGGCGTTCGGGGGGGGCCCAGGCGTTTGGGGGGCCCAGGTGTCCGGGGGGGGCCCATGTGTCCAGGAGGGGCCCAGGCGTTCGGGGGGGGGCCCAGGTGTTCGGGGGCCCAGGCGTTTGGGGGTCCCATGTGTCCAGGAGGGGCCCAGGTGTTCGGGGGGGGCCCAGGTGTCCAGGAGGGGCCCAGGTGTTTGGGGGGGGCCCAGGTGTCCGGGGGGGGCCCAGGTGTTCGGGGGACCCAGGTGTTTGGGGGGGGCCCAGGCGTTCAGGGGGCCCAGGCATTTGGGGGGGGGCCCAGGCGTTTGGGGGGCCCAGGTGTCCGGGGGGGCCCATGTGTCCAGGAGGGGCCCAGGTGTCCGGGGGGGGCCCAGGCGTCCGAGGGGGCCCAGGTGTCCGGGGGGGCCCAGGTGTTCGGGGAGCCCAGGTGTCCGGGGGGGCCCCAGGTTGTTCAGGGGGCCCACGTGTCCGGGGGGGCCCAGGTGTTCGGGGGGGGCCCAGGTGTCCGGGGGGGCCCCAGGTTGTTCAGGGGGCCCAGGTGTCCGGGGGGGCCCAGGTGTCCGGGGGGGCCCCAGGTTGTTCAGGGGGCCCAGGTGTCCGGGGGGCCCAGGCGTTCAGGGGGGCCCAGGTGTTCGGGGGGGCCCCAGGTTGTTCAGGGGGCCCAGGTGTCCGGGGGGCCCAGGCGTTCAGGGGGGCCCAGGTGTTCAGGGGGGCCCAGGTGTCCGGGGGGGGCCCAGGTGTTCGGGGGGGGCCCAGGTGTCTGGGGGGCCCAGGTGTCCGGGGGGCCCAGGTGTCTGGGGGGGGCCCAGGTGTCCGGGGGGCCCAGGTGTTCGGGGGACCCAGGTGTCCGGGGGGGGCCCAGGTGTTCGGGGGGGCCCAGGTGTCCGGGGGGGGCCCAGGTGTCCGGGGGGGCCCAGGTGTCCGGGAGGGGGGCCCAGGTGTTCGGGGAGGCCCAGGTGTCCGGGGGGGGCCCAGGTGTTCGGGGGGGCCCAGGTGTCCGGGGGGGCCCAGGTGTCCGGGGGGCCCCAGGTGTCCGGGAGGGGCCCAGGTGTCCGGGGGGGCCCAGGTGTCCGGGGGGGGGCCCAGGTGTCCGGGGGGGCCCAGGTGTCCGGGGGGGCCCAGGTGTCCGGGCAGCATGACAGGCAGGAACACGCGGCCGCCTCCCGTGTCAGGCGCTGACGTCACACGCATGTGGGTGGGCGGCCCCCCCCGCCCCGGTGCATTGTGGGCCGCAGTCCCCCCGCCAGGTGCGGGCAGGGCCGATATGCAAATAAGGGGCGGAGCAGGCATGTAAATGAGGGGCGGGGCGGGAATGGCGGCTGCGGCGGGGTGGGCGGAACCCCCCTACGTCACGGCAGCAACACCTCCTACGTCACGCGGGAAACGGTTTATTGCGGCGACGCCGGAGCACGTGACCGCGGGGGCGGGGCCGCGGCGCGACCTGCGGGGAGGTGGCGGTGACGTCAGGGGGCGGGGCCGCGCGTCGCCGGGCAACGGCGCGTCACGGCCCCCGCGGGCCTCGGGAGGGGCGGGGCCTGGGGAGGGGCGGGGCCTCGGGAGGGGCGGCCCCGCCGCGGGGCTCCCCATTGGCCGCGGCGCCGGCGGGGGGCGGGGCGGCGCGCCGGGCCCGGGCGAGGCCGCCATTGGGCGGGGGCGGGGGCGGGGCGGGGCGGCGCGCTCCCATTGGCGGGCGGCGGCGGGAGCGGCCATGGCGGCGGCGGCGGCGGCGGCGGCCCGGGCCCGGGCCCGGCTCGGGGGCGGCGGGGTGAGTAGGGGGCGCTTCCGGCCGCGCCGCGACCGCTTCCGGGGTCACGGCGGCGCGGGGCCTGCTGGGACGCCGCGGTCCTCCCGGAGCCCCCCGGGTCCTCCCAGTCCGGACTGGGGCCCGTCCCAGTGCTCCCAGTGACCCCCAATCCGGACTGGGGCCCGTCCCAGTGCTCCCAGTGCCCTGTCAGTGCTCCCAGTGCCCTCCCAGTCCGGACTGGGGCCCGTCCCAGTGCTCCCAGTGCCCCCAATCCAGACTGGGGCCCGTCCCAGTGCTCCCAGTGCCCCCCCAGTGCTCCCAGTGCCCTCCCAGTCCGGACTGGGGCCCGTCCCAGTGCTCCCAGTGCCCCCCCAGTGCTCCCAGTGCCCTCCCAGTCCGGACTGGGGCCCATCCCAGTGCTCCCAGTGCCCTGTCAGTGCTCCCAGTGCCCTCCCAGTCCGGACTGGGGCCCGTCCCAGTGCTCCCAGTGACCCCCAATCCGGACTGGGGCCCGTCCCAGTGCTCCCAGTGCCCCCCCAGTGCTCCCAGTGCCCTCCCAGTCCAGACTGGGGCCTGTCCCAGTGCTCCCAGTGCCCTGTCAGTGCTCCCAGTGCCCTCCCAGTCCGGACTGGGGCCCGTCCCAGTGCTCCCAATGACCCCCAATCCAGACTGGGGCCTGTCCCAGTGCTCCCAGTGCTCCCAGTGCCCTGTCAGTGCTCCCAGTGCCCTCCCAGTCCGGACTGGGGCCCGTCCCAGTGCTCCCAGTGACCCCCAATCCGGACTGGGGCCCGTCCCAGTGCTCCCAGTGCCCCCCCAGTGCTCCCAGTGCCCTCCCAGTCCGGACTGGGGCCCGTCCCAGTGCTCCCAGTGACCCCCAATCCGGACTGGGGCCCGTCCCAGTGCTCCCAGTGCCCCCCCAGTGCTCCCAGTGCCCTCCCAGTCCGGACTGGGGCCCGTCCCAGTGCTCCCAGTGACCCCCAGTCCGGACTGGGGCCCGTCCCAGTGCTCCCAGTGCCCCCCCAGTGCTCCCAGTGCCCTCCCAGTCCGGACTGGGGCCCGTCCCAGTGCTCCCAGTGACCCCCAATCCAGACTGGGGCCTGTCCCAGTGCTCCCAGTGCTCCCAGTGCCCTGTCAGTGCTCCCAGTGCCCTCCCAGTCCGGACTGGGGCCCGTCCCAGTGCTCCCAGTGACCCCCAATCCGGACTGGGGCCCGTCCCAGTGCTCCCAGTGCCCCCCCCAGTGCTCCCAGTGCCCTCCCAGTCCAGACTGGGGCCCGTCCCAGTGCTCCCAGTGCCCTGTCAGTGCTCCCAGTGCCCTCCCAGTCCGGACTGGGGCCCGTCCCAGTGCTCCCAATGACCCCCAATCCAGACTGGGGCCTGTCCCAGTGCTCCCAGTGCCCTGTCAGTGCTCCCAGTGCCCTCCCAGTCCGGACTGGGGCCCGTCCCAGTGCTCCCAATGACCCCCAATCCAGACTGGGGCCTGTCCCAGTGCTCCCAGTGCTCCCAGTGCCCTGTCAGTGCTCCCAGTGCCCTCCCAGTCCGGACTGGGGCCCGTCCCAGTGCTCCCAGTGACCCCCAATCCGGACTGGGGCCCGTCCCAGTGCTCCCAGTGCCCCCCCAGTGCTCCCAGTGCCCTCCCAGTCCAGACTGGGGCCCGTCCCAGTGCTCCCAGTGCCCTGTCAGTGCTCCCAGTGCCCTCCCAGTCCGGACTGGGGCCCGTCCCAGTGCTCCCAATGACCCCCAATCCAGACTGGGGCCTGTCCCAGTGCTCCCAGTGCTCCCAGTGCCCTGTCAGTGCTCCCAGTGCCCTCCCAGTCCGGACTGGGGCCCGTCCCAGTGCTCCCAGTGACCCCCAATCCGGACTGGGGCCCGTCCCAGTGCTCCCAGTGCCCTGTCAGTGCTCCCAGTGCCCTCCCAGTCCGGACTGGGGCCCGTCCCAGTGCTCCCAGTGACCCCCAATCCGGACTGGGGCCCGTCCCAGTGCTCCCAGTGCCCTGTCAGTGCTCCCAGTGCCCTCCCAGTCCGGACTGGGGCCCGTCCCAGTGCTCCCAGTGACCCCCAATCCGGACTGGGGCCCGTCCCAGTGCTCCCAGTGCCCCCCCAGTGCTCCCAGTGCCCTCCCAGTCCGGACTGGGGCCCGTCCCAGTGCTCCCAGTGACCCCCAATCCAGACTGGGGCCTGTCCCAGTGCTCCCAGTGCCCCCCCAGTGCTCCCAGTGCCCTCCCAGTCCGGACTGGGGCCCATCCCAGTGCTCCCAGTGACCCCCAATCCAGACTGGGGCCTGTCCCAGTGCTCCCAGTGCCTCCCCAGTCCGGACTGGGGCCCTCCCAGTGCCCCCTCTGTCTGCCCAGGGCCCCCCCAGTCCTGACTGGGGCCTGTCCCAGTGCCCCCAGTGCCCCCAGTCTGCACTGGGCCCTCCCAGGCCTCCCAGTCCCTGGTGGCGCCTCCCAGTGTCCCCAGTGTCCCCAGCGCCGCGCTCACCTTGTCCTGGGTGCCGGGGGGGAGGGGGCAGCGCTGGGAAAGGGCCCAGGCGTCCGGGGCCGCCCCTCCCCCCCGGCCCGGGGCCCAGGCGTCCGGGTCCCCCCCGGGGTTGTCTCGGCCCCGACCTGGGCTGAACCTGCCTGGGGGCGGGGCCCGGACGCCTGGGCCCCGCCCCGCTTCAGGCCCCGCCCCCTGCTCGGACGCCTGGGTCCCTTCTCTACACGCACTCCCCCCTCCCCCCCCCCCCGCTGATGGTGGTTCCGGGTGAAGCCGATGCGGGTCTCCCCCCAGGGGCCCAGGCGTCCGGGAATCCCCTGACCCAGGGGCCCAGGCGTCCGGGAATCCCCCTGACCCAGGGGCCCAGGCGTCCGGGGAACCCCTGCCCCGGGGGCCCAGGCGTCCGGGAAACCCCTGCCCCGGGGGCCCAGGCGTCCCGGGCCCCTCCTGCCCCGGGGGCCCAGGCGTCCGGGGCCCCTCCTGCCCCGGGGGCCCAGGCGTCCGGGAAACCCCTGCCCCGGGGGCCCAGGCGTCCGGGGCCCCTCCTGCCCCGGGGGCCCAGGCGTCCGGGGAACCCCCTGCCCTGGGGGCCCAGGCGTCCGGGGCCCCTCCTGCCCCGGGGGCCCAGGCGTCCGGGGAACCCCCTGCCCTGGGGGCCCAGGCGTCCGGGGCCCCTTCCCTGCCCCGGGGGCCCAGGCGTCCGGGGAACCCCCTGCCCTGGGGGCCCAGGCGTCCGGGACCCCTTCCCTGCCCCAGGGGCCCAGGCGTCCGGGGAACCCCCTGCCCTGGGGGCCCAGGCGTCCGGGGCCCCTTCCCTGCCCCGGGGGCCCAGGCGTCCGGGGAACCCCCTGCCCTGGGGGCCCAGGCGTCCGGGGCCCCTTCCCTGCCCTGGGGGCCCAGGCGTCCTGGCCACACTTACCCCACAGCCCCAGCGGGCGGGCCCAGGCGTCCGGGCAGCTCGGCAGCTCTGGCGCAGATGGCGGCCGGGGGCCGAAGTCCAGGTGTGGGGGGCGGGGGCCCAGGCGTCCGGCCGCAGCCCCTCCCCCCCGGCCCCCGCCCCGCGGCCGCGTCACCTGCCCCCCTCTGGGGGGGGCCTCGTTGCACGGGCGCCTTGGGGGGCCCGGACGCCTGGGCCCCCCCTTACCCCTCTCCCCCCCCCCCCAGCTCCTGGCGATCCTGCTCCAACCCCGGCGCCTCTACAACAGCGTCTTCAGGGTAAGCCCGGACGCCTGGGCCCTCGGGGGGGCAGGGGGCGGCCGGACGCCTGGGCCCTCGGAGATGGGCAGAGGGAAGAGCAGCTTCTAGGACGCCCCGGACGCCTGGGCCCCATGGGGGCTGCCGGAGGCCGGGGCCCCGCGGGGCGGCTCGCCGGACGCCGGGGCCCCATGGGGGCTGCCGGACGCCGGGGTCCCTGCGGGGGCTGCCGGAGGCCGGGGCCCCGCGGGGCGGCTCGCCGGACGCCTGGGCCCCTGCGGGGGCTGCCGGACGCCTGGGCCCCATGGGGGCTGCCGGACGCCGGGGCCCCGCGGGGCGGCTCGCCGGACGCCGGGGCCCCATGGGGGCTGCCGGACGCTGGGGCCCCGCGGGGCGGCTCGCCGGACGCCGGGGCCCTGCGGGGGCTGCCGGACGCCGGGGCCCCATGGGGGCTGCCGGACGCCTGGGCCCCGCGGGGCGGCTCGCCGGACGCCGGGGTCCCTGCGCAGGCGGCGGAGCTGCAGGTGGAGCTCAGCGCCCGGCCCAAGGCCAAGCCCGACCCCGGGGGCCTCGTCTTCGGCAAGACCTTCACCGACCACATGCTGACGGTGGAGTGGACCCAGGCGTCCGGGTGGGGCCGGCCCCACATCCGGCCCTTCCAGGAGCTGAGCCTGCACCCGGCCTCGTCGGCGCTGCACTACGCCGTGGAGGTGAGCGAGCCCCGAGCCCCGACCCCCGACCCCTGACCCCTGACCCCTGCACCCCGACCCCCGACCTGACCCCCAACCTGAGCCCCCGACCCCCGACCTGCGCCCCGACCCCCGACCTGCGCCTGACCCCCGACCCCTGACCTGCACCCCGACCCCGACCTGTGCCTGACCCCCGACCTGCACCCCGACCCCCGACCTGTGCCTGACCCCCGACCTGCGCCCCGACCCCCGACCCCTGACCTGCACCCCGACCCCCGACCTGCGCCTGACCCCCGACCCCTGACCCCCGACCTGCGCCTGACCCCGAGCCCTGACCCCCGACCTGCGCCTGACCCCCGACCTGCACCCCAACCCCCGACCTGCGCCTGACCCCGAGCCCTGACCCCCGACCTGCGCCCGACCCCCGACCTGCGCCTGACCCCCGAGCCCTGACCCCCGACCTGCGCCTGACCCCGAGCCCTGACCCCCGACCTGCGCCTGACCCCCGACCTGCACCCCAACCCCCGACCTGCGCCTGACCCCGAGCCCTGACCCCCGACCTGCACCCCGACCCCCGACCTGCGCCTGACCCCCGACCTGCGCCTGACCCCCGACCCCCGACCTGCGCCCCGACCCCTGACCCGCACCCCGACCCCCGACCTGCGCCCCGACCCCTGACCTGCACCCCGACCCCCAACCTGCGCCCCTGACCCCCGACCTGCGCCCGACCCCTGACCCCTGACCCCCGACCCCTGACCCCGACCCCCGACCTGCGCCCCGACCCCCGACCTGCGCCCCCGCCGCAGCTCTTCGAGGGCATGAAGGCTTTTCGCGGCGTCGACGACCGGATCCGGCTTTTCCGCCCCGAACTCAACATGGAGCGAATGGGGCGCTCGGCGCAGCGGCTCTGCCTGCCCGTGAGTGGGGCCGGACGCCTGGGCCCGCCGGGGGGCGGGGGGCGGGGGGGCACCGGCCCGTGAGGGGGACCCGGACGCCGGGGCCCCCGCGGGGCGCTGAGCGTGTCCGCCCCCGGACGCCGGGGCCCCCGCGGGGCGCTGAGCGTGTCCGCCCCCGGACGCCGGGGCCCCGCGGGGCGCTGAGCGTGTCCGCCCCCGGACGCCGGGGCCCCCGCGGGGCGCTGAGCGTGTCCGCCCCCGGACGCCGGGGCCCCCGCGGGGCGCTGAGCGTGTCCGCCCCCGGACGCCGGGGCCCCCGCGGGGCGCTGAGCGTGTCCGCCCCCGGACGCCGGGGCCCCGCGGGGCGCTGAGCGTGTCCGCCCCCGGACGCCGGGGCCCCGCGGGGCACTGAGCGTGTCCATCCCCGGACGCCGGGGCCCCGCGGGGCGCTGAGCGTGTCCGTCCCCGGACGCCGGGGCCCCTGCGGGGCGCTGAGCGTGTCCGTCCCCGGACGCCGGGGCCCCGCAGGCCTTCGACGGGGCCGAGCTGCTCGAGTGCATCCGGGCGCTGGTGCGGCTGGAGCAGGACTGGGTGCCGCGCGCCGACACCGCCAGCCTCTACATCCGCCCGGCCCTCGTGGGCACCGAGGTGGGCGCCGGGGGGGCGCCGGGGGGGCGCCGGGGGTCTGGGGAGGATCCCGGGGACCGGGGCGGTGGTGGGGGGGGGGTCCCTGGGGGCTCTTGGGGGGTCCCAGGGGTCTAGGGAGTAGCTGGGGGGTCTGGGGGGGTTCTGGAGGGCACCGGGGGGGTCTCGGGGGTCTGGGGAGGATTCCAGTGAACGGGGTGGGGGGTGCTGGGGGTCCCTGGGGGCTCTTGGGGGTCTGGAGGCATCTAGGGAGCAGCTGGGGGAGGCTGGGGGGTCTTGGGGGGGTCCTGGAGGGCACTGGGGGGTCTCGGGGGTCCTAGGGGATCCTAGGGGGATCCCGGTGAAGGGGGGGAGTCAGGGGGTGCTGGGGGTCCCTGGGGGCTCTTGGGGGTCCCAGGGGTCTAGGGAGTAGCTGGGGGGTCCGGGGGGGCCCTAGGAGGGTCCCAGCGAAGGGGGGGAGTCGGGGGGTGCTGGGGGTCCCTGGGGGCTCTTGGGGGGCACCGAGGGGTCTAGGGAGTAGCTGGGGGCTCCGGGGGGGCCCTAGGAGGGTCCCAGTGAAGGGGGGGAGTCGGGGGGTGCTGGGGGTCCCTGGGGGCTCTTGGGGGGCGCCGAGGGGTCTAGGGAGTAGCTGGGGGCTCCGGGGGGGCCCTAGGAGGGTCCCAGCGAAGGGGGGGAGTCGGGGGGTGCTGGGGGTCCCTGGGGGCTCTTGGGGGGCGCCGAGGGGTCTAGGGAGTAGCTGGGGGGTCCGGGGGGGCCCTAGGAGGGTCCCAGCGAAGGGGGGGAGTCGGGGGGTGCTGGGGGTCCCTGGGGGCTCTTGGGGGGTCCCAGGGGTCTAGGGAGTAGCTGGGGGCCCCGGGGGGTCTCGGGCCCGGGGGCTGACGCGTGGCCCCAGCCCTCCCTGGGGGTGGCCCCCCCCAGCCGGGCCCTGCTCTTCGTCATCCTCTGCCCCGTGGGGCCCTACTTCCCCGGGGGGCAGCTGAGCCCCGTGGCCCTGCTGGCCGACCCCCGGCACGCGCGCGCCTGGCCCGGCGGCACCGGCCACTGCAAGATCGGCAGGTGGGCCCCGGCGTCCGGGGGGGGCTGGTGTCTGGGGGGGGGCTGGTGTCCGGGGGGCCCCAGCGTCCGGGGGGGTCCAGCGTCTGGGGGGGGGTCCAGCGTCCGGGGGGGGTCCGGCGTCCGGGGGGGGCTGGCGTCCGGGGGGGTCCGGTGTCCGGGGGGGGGCTGGCGTCCGGGGGGGTCCAGCGTCCGGGGGGGCCCCGGCGTCCGGGGGGGCGCTGGTGTCCGGGGGGGTCCAGCGTCTGGGGGGGGTCCGGCGTCCGGGGGGGGCCGGCGTCCGGGGGGGGCTGGCGTCCGGGGGGGCCCCGGCGTCCGGGAGGGGTCCGGCGTCCGCGGGGGGCTGTGTCCGGGGGGGCTGTGTGGGCCCCGGCGTCCGGGGGGGCCCTGGCGTCCGGGGGGGTCCGGCGTCCGGGGGGGGCTGTGTCCGGGGGGGCTGTGTGGGCCCCGGCGTCCGGGGGGGGCTGGTGTCCGGGGGGGCTGTGTGGGCCCCGGCGTCCGGGGCCGGAGGGCGGTTGAGCCGTGTGTCGCGGGGCTTCTGGGGCGCCTCTGCGTCCCGCCGCCCGCCCTGACCTGTCCCCTCCCCATCCCCATCCCTGTCCTGTCCTGTCCCCGTCCTGTCCCCTCCCCTCCCCGTCCCCATCCCATCCCCATCCCCGTCCCCTCCTCATCCCATCCCCATCCCTGTCCCCCTCCCCGTCCCCGTCCCCGTCCTGTCCCCGTCCTGTCCCCATCCTGTCCCGTCCCCGTCCCGTCCCCGTCCCGTCCGCATCACCATCCCCGTCCTGTCCCCGTCCTGTCCCCATCCTGTCCCGTCCCCATCCTGTCCCCGTCCTGTCCTCATCCCATCCCCATCCCCGTCCCCATCCCCATCCCCGTTCCCGTCCCGTCCCCATCCCTGACCCGTCCCGTCCTGTCCTGCCCTGACCTGTCCCATCCCCGTCCCTGTCCCCGTCCTGTCCCCTCCCCTCCCCGTCCCCATCCCATCCCCATCCCCGTCCCCTCCTCATCCCATCCCCATCCCTGTCCCCCTCCCCGTCCCCGTCCCCGTCCTGTCCCCGTCCCGTCCCCATCCCTGACCCGTCCCGTCCTGTCCTGCCCTGACCTGTCCCCTCCCCTCCCCACCCCGTCCCATCCCCATCCCTGTCCCCCTCCCCACCCCGTCCCATCCCCATCCCCATCCCTGTCCCGTCCCCATCCCCATCCCCATCCCCGTCCCATCCTCATCCTATCCCCATCCCTGTCCCCCTCCCCACCCCGTCCCTGTCCCCATCCCCATCCCCACCCTGTCCCGTCCCTGTCCCGCTGGCGGTCCCGTCCCCGTCCCCCCCATCCTGTCCCCATCCCCGTCCCCATCCCATCTCCGTCCCCGTCCCCATCCCCATCCCTGTCCCCCCCATCCCCGTCCCCATCCCGTCCCCCCCCGTCCCCGTCCCCCCCGTCCCCCGTCCCCGTCCCCGTCCCCCCCCGTCCCCCCATCCCCCGTCCCCCCCCCGTCCCCCTGTCCCCATCCCGTCCCCCCCCCGTCCCCCCGTCCCCGTCCCCGTCCCCGTCCCCGTCCCCATCCCGTCCCCCCGTCCCCGTCCCCATCCCGTCCCCCCGTCCCCGTCCCCCCCGTCCCCCGTCCCCGTCCCCGTCCCCATCCCCGTCCCGTCCCCATCCCGTCCCCGTCCCCCCCCCGTCCCCCTGTCCCCGTCCCCCCCCCCGTCCCCCCCCGTCCCCGTCCCCGTCCCCCCCGCGGGCCCGGCCCGGCGCCGGCGGCAGCAACTACGGCCCCACGGTGGCGGCGCAGCGGGCGGCCGCGGCCCAGGGCTGCCAGCAGGTGCTCTGGCTGCACGGCCGCCGCCGGCTGCTCACCGAGGTGGGGACCATGAACCTCTTCCTGCTCTGGCGGCGGCGCGGAGGTGAGGGGGGGGACATGGGGGGGGACGGGGGGGGCACGGGGGGGGCCGGGGGGGACACGGGGGGGGGGACACGGGGGGACCGGGGGGGGGACCGGGGGAACCATGAACCTCTTCCTGCTCTGGCGGCGGCGCGGAGGTGAGGGGGGGGACATGGGGGGGGGACGGGGGGGGCACGGGGGGGGGACACGGGGGGGGGAGCGGGAGGGGGATACGGGGGGACCGGGGGGGGGACACGGGGGGGGGAGCGGGAGGGGGACATGGGGGGGGACCAGGGGCACCATGAACCTCTTCCTGCTCTGGCGGCGGCGCGGAGGTGAGGGGGGGCCGGGGGGGGCACGGGGGGGGGAGCGGGAGGGGGACACGGGGGGGGACCGGGGGGGGGACACGGGGGGGGGAGCGGGAGGGGGACATGGGGGGGGACACGGGGGGGGACCGGGGGGGGACGGGGGGGACCGGGGGAGGGACCGGGGGCACCATGAACCTCTTCCTGCTCTGGCGGCGCCGGGATGGAGGTGAGGGGGGGGGACATGGGGGGGGACGGGGGGGTTACGGGGTACGGGGGGGCCGTGGGGGGGTTACGGGTGCAGCCTGGCGCCCGCAGAGCTGGAGCTGGTGATGGGGGGTTGGGGGGGGTTATGGGGGGGACAAGGGGGCTGTGGGGGTTACGGGGGGGTTATGGGGGGCCGTGGGGGGGTTATGGGCTGTTGGGGGTTACAGGGGGGGTTACGGGGGGGCCGTGGGGGGGTTACGGGGGGGTTACGGGCTGTTGGGGGTTACAGGGGGGGTTACAGGGGGGTTACGTGGGGTACAGGGGGGATTATGGGGGGCTGTGGGGGGTTACGGGGGGTTACAGGGGGGTTACGGGGGGTTATGGGGGGCCGTGGGGGGTTACGGGGGGGGTTACGGGTGCAGCCTGGCGCCCGCAGAGCTGGAGCTGGTGACGCCGCCGCTGGACGGGCTGATCCTGCCGGGGGTGACGCGGCAGAGCCTGCTGGAGCTGGGCCGGAGCTGGGTGCGGGGGGGGCACGGGGGGGGCACGGGGGGGGCAGAGCCTGCTGGAGCTGGGGGGAGCTGGGTGCGGGGGGGGCACGGGGGGGCACGGGGGGGGCAGAGCCTGCTGGAGCTGGGCCGGAGCTGGGTGCGGGGGGCACGGGGGGGGCACGGGGGGGCAGAGCCTGCTGGAGCTGGGCCGGAGCTGGGTGCGGGGGGGCACGGGGGGGGCACGGGGGGGGCAGAGCCTGCTGGAGCTGGGCCGGAGCTGGGTGCGGGGGGGGCACGGGGGGGGCACGGGGGGGGCAGAGCCTGCTGGAGCTGGGCCGGAGCTGGGTGCGGGGGGGCACGGGGGGGCACGGGGGGGGCAGAGCCTGCTGGAGCTGGGCCGGAGCTGGGTGCGGGGGGGGCACGGGGGGGGGCACGGGGGGGGCAGAGCCTGCTGGAGCTGGGGGGGAGCTGGGTGCGGGGGGGCACGGGGGGGGCACGGGGGGGCAGAGCCTGCTGGAGCTGGGCCGGAGCTGGGTGCGGGGGGGCACGGGGGGGGCACGGGGGGGGCAGAGCCTGCTGGAGCTGGGCCGGAGCTGGGTGCGGGGGGGCACGGGGGGGGCACGGGGGGGGCAGAGCCTGCTGGAGCTGGGCCGGAGCTGGGTGCGGGGGGGCACGGGGGGGCAGAGCCTGCTGGAGCTGGGGGGGAGCTGGGTGCGGGGGGGGCACGGGGGGGCACGGGGGGGGCAGAGCCTGCTGGAGCTGGGCCGGAGCTGGGTGCGGGGGGGGCACGGGGGGGCACGGGGGGGGCAGAGCCTGCTGGAGCTGGGCCGGAGCTGGGTGCGGGGGGCACGGGGGGGGCACGGGGGGGGGCAGAGCCTGCTGGAGCTGGGCCGGAGCTGGGTGCGGGGGGGGCACCGGGGGGGCACGGGGGGGGCAGAGCCTGCTGGAGCTGGGCCGGAGCTGGGTGCGGGGGGGCACGGGGGGGCACGGGGGGGGCAGAGCCTGCTGGAGCTGGGCCGGAGCTGGGTGCGGGGGGGGCACGGGGGGGCACGGGGGGGGCAGAGCCTGCTGGAGCTGGGGGGGAGCTGGGTGCGGGGGGGCACGGGGGGGGCACGGGGGGGGCACGGGGGGGGCAGAGCCTGCTGGAGCTGGGGGGGAGCTGGGTGCGGGGGGGCACGGGGGGGCACGGGGGGGGCAGAGCCTGCTGGAGCTGGGGGGGAGCTGGGTGCGGGGGGCACGGGGGGGGCACGGGGGGGGCAGAGCCTGCTGGAGCTGGGGGGGAGCTGGGTGCGGGGGGGCACGGGGGGGGCACGGGGGGCAGAGCCTGCTGGAGCTGGGGGGGAGCTGGGTGCGGGGGGGGCACGGGGGGGGCACGGGGGGGGCAGAGCCTGCTGGAGCTGGGCCGGAGCTGGGTGCGGGGGGGGCACGGGGGGGGCACGGGGGGGGCAGAGCCTGCTGGAGCTGGGCCGGAGCTGGGTGCGGGGGGGGCACGGGGGGGCACGGGGGGCAGAGCCTGCTGGAGCTGGGCCGGAGCTGGGTGCGGGGGGGCACGGGGGGGGCACGGGGGGGCAGAGCCTGCTGGAGCTGGGCCGGAGCTGGGTGCGGGGGGGGCACGGGGGGGGCACGGGGGGGCAGAGCCTGCTGGAGCTGGGGGGAGCTGGGTGCGGGGGGGGCACGGGGGGGCACGGGGGGGGCAGAGCCTGCTGGAGCTGGGCCGGAGCTGGGTGCGGGGGGGGCACGGGGGGGCACGGGGGGGGCAGAGCCTGCTGGAGCTGGGCCGGAGCTGGGTGCGGGGGGGGCACGGGGGGGGCACGGGGGGGGCAGAGCCTGCTGGAGCTGGGCCGGAGCTGGGTGCGGGGGGGGCACGGGGGGGCACGGGGGGGGCAGAGCCTGCTGGAGCTGGGGGGGAGCTGGGTGCGGGGGGGGCACGGGGGGGGCACGGGGGGGCAGAGCCTGCTGGAGCTGGGCCGGAGCTGGGTGCGGGGGGGCACGGGGGGGGCACGGGGGGGGGGCAGAGCCTGCTGGAGCTGGGCCGGAGCTGGGTGCGGGGGGGCAGGGGGGGGCACGGGGGGGCAGAGCCTGCTGGAGCTGGGCCGGAGCTGGGTGCGGGGGGGCACGGGGGGGGCACGGGGGGGGCAGAGCCTGCTGGAGCTGGGGGGGAGCTGGGTGCGGGGGGGCACGGGGGGGCACGGGGGGGCAGAGCCTGCTGGAGCTGGGGGGGAGCTGGGTGCGGGGGGCACGGGGGGGGCACGGGGGGGCACGGGGGGGGGGGCAGAGCCTGCTGGAGCTGGGCCGGAGCTGGGTGCGGGGGGGGCACGGGGGGGGCACGGGGGGGGCAGAGCCTGCTGGAGCTGGGGGGGAGCTGGGGTGCGGGGGGGGCACGGGGGGGGCACGGGGGGGCACGGGGGGGCAGAGCCTGCTGGAGCTGGGGGGGAGCTGGGTGCGGGGGGGCACGGGGTGGGGCACGGGGGGGGCACGGGGGGGCAGAGCCTGCTGGGAGCTGGGCCGGAGCTGGGTGCGGGGGGGGCACGGGGGGGCACGGGGGGGGGCAGAGCCTGCTGGAGCTGGGCCGGAGCTGGGTGCGGGGGGGGCACGGGGGGGGCACGGGGGGGGCACGGGGGGGGCACGGGGGGGCAGAGCCTGCTGGAGCTGGGCCGAGCTGGGTGCGGGGGGGCACGGGGGGGCACGGGGGGGGCACGGGGGGGGCACGGGGGGGCAGAGCCTGCTGGAGCTGGGGGGAGCTGGGTGCGGGGGGGCACGGGGGGGCACGGGGGGGGGGCAGAGCCTGCTGGGAGCTGGGGGGAGCTGGGTGCGGGGGGGCACGGGGGGGCACGGGGGGGGGCAGAGCCTGCTGGGAGCTGGGGGGAGCTGGGTGCGGGGGGGCACGGGGGGGGCACGGGGGAAGCAGAGCCTGCTGGAGCTGGGGGGGAGCTGGGTGCGGGGGGCACGGGGGGGGGCACGGGGGGGGCAGAGCCTGCTGGAGCTGGGGCGGGAGCTGGGTGCGGGGGGGCACGGGGGGGGCACGGGGGGCAGAGCCTGCTGGAGCTGGGCGGGGAGCTGGGTGCGGGGGGGGGCACGGGGGGCACGGGGGGGGCAGAGCCTGCTGGAGCTGGGCGGAGCTGGGTGCGGGGGGGGCACGGGGGGGGCACGGGGGGGGCAGAGCCTGCTGGAGCTGGGGGGAGCTGGGTGCGGGGGGGGCACGGGGGGGGCACGGGGGGGCAGAGCCTGCTGGAGCTGGGGGGAGCTGGGTGCGGGGGGGGCACGGGGGGGGCACGGGGGGGCAGAGCCTGCTGGAGCTGGGGGGGAGCTGGGTGCGGGGGGGCACGGGGGGGCACGGGGGGGGCAGAGCCTGCTGGAGTGGGGGGAGCTGGGTGCGGGGGGGCACGGGGGGGGCACGGGGGGGGGCAGAGCCTGCTGGAGCTGGGCCGGAGCTGGGTGCGGGGGCACGGGGGGGGCAGAGCCTGCTGGGAGCTGGGCCGGAGCTGGGTGCGGGGGGGCACGGGGGGGCACGGGGGGGGCAGAGCCTGCTGGAGCTGGGGGGGAGCTGGGTGCGGGGGGGCACGGGGGGGGCACGGGGGGGGCAGAGCCTGCTGGAGCTGGCCGGAGCTGGGTGCGGGGGGGCACGGGGGGGCACGGGGGGGGCAGAGCCTGCTGGAGCTGGGGGGGAGCTGGGTGCGGGGGCACGGGGGGGCACGGGGGGGGGCACGGGGGGGGCAGAGCCTGCTGGAGCTGGGCCGGAGCTGGGTGCGGGGGGGGGCACGGGGGGGGCACGGGGGGGGCAGAGCCTGCTGGAGCTGGGGCCGGAGCTGGGTGCGGGGGGCACGGGGGGGCACGGGGGGGGCAGAGCCTGCTGGAGCTGGGGGGGAGCTGGGTGCGGGGGGCACGGGGGGGGGCACGGGGGGGCAGAGCCTGCTGGAGCTGGGGGGAGCTGGGTGCGGGGGGGCCACGGGGGGGGCACGGGGGGGGCAGAGCCTGCTGGAGCTGGGAGGGAGCTGGGTGCGGGGGGGGCACGGGGGGGGCACGGGGGGGGCAGAGCCTGCTGGAGCTGGGCCGGAGCTGGGTGCGGGGGGCACGGGGGGGCACGGGGGGCAGAGCCTGCTGGAGCTGGGCCGGAGCTGGGTGCGGGGGGGGCACGGGGGGGGCACGGGGGGGGGCAGAGCCTGCTGGAGCTGGGGGGAGCTGGGTGCGGGGGGGCACGGGGGGGCACGGGGGGGGCAGAGCCTGCTGGAGCTGGGGGGGAGCTGGGTGCGGGGGGGGCACGGGGGGGCACGGGGGGGGCAGAGCCTGCTGGAGCTGGGCCGGAGCTGGGTGCGGGGGGGCACGGGGGGGGCACGGGGGGGGGCAGAGCCTGCTGGAGCTGGGCCGGAGCTGGGTGCGGGGGGGCACGGGGGGGGGCACGGGGGGGGCAGAGCCTGCTGGAGCTGGGGGGGAGCTGGGTGCGGGGGGCACGGGGGGGCACGGGGGGGGCAGAGCCTGCTGGAGCTGGGGGGGAGCTGGGTGCGGGGGGGCACGGGGGGGGGCACGGGGGGGGCAGAGCCTGCTGGAGCTGGGGGGAGCTGGGTGCGGGGGGCACGGGGGGGGCACGGGGGGGCACGGGGGGGGCAGAGCCTGCTGGAGCTGGGGGGAGCTGGGTGCGGGGGGGCACGGGGGGGGCACGGGGGGGGCAGAGCCTGCTGGAGCTGGGGGGGAGCTGGGTGCGGGGGGGCACGGGGGGGCACGGGGGGGCAGAGCCTGCTGGAGCTGGGGGGAGCTGGGTGCGGGGGGGGCACGGGGGGGCACGGGGGGGGCAGAGCCTGCTGGAGCTGGGCCGGAGCTGGGTGCGGGGGGCCACGGGGGGGCACGGGGGGGGCAGAGCCTGCTGGAGCTGGGGGGAGCTGGGTGCGGGGGGGCACGGGGGGGCACGGGGGGGGGCAGAGCCTGCTGGAGCTGGGCCGGAGCTGGGTGCGGGGGCACGGGGGGGGCACGGGGGGGGCAGAGCCTGCTGGAGCTGGGCCGGAGCTGGGTGCGGGGGGGCACGGGGGGGGCACGGGGGGGGCAGAGCCTGCTGGAGCTGGGGGGGAGCTGGGTGCGGGGGGGCACGGGGGGGGCACGGGGGGGCAGAGCCTGCTGGAGCTGGGGGGGAGCTGGGTGCGGGGGGGGGCACGGGGGGGGCACGGGGGGGGCAGAGCCTGCTGGAGCTGGGCCGGAGCTGGGTGCGGGGGGGCACGGGGGGGGCACGGGGGGGCAGAGCCTGCTGGAGCTGGGCCGGAGCTGGGTGCGGGGGGGGCACGGGGGGGGCACGGGGGGGGCAGAGCCTGCTGGAGCTGGGCCGGAGCTGGGTGCGGGGGGGCACGGGGGGGGCACGGGGGGGGCAGAGCCTGCTGGAGCTGGGGGGGAGCTGGGTGCGGGGGGGCACGGGGGGGGCACGGGGGAGGCTCTAGGGGGACATGGGGGGTCCTGGCCCCACAGTGGGGACAAGGGACGCAGTGCCTGTGACCCCCCCCCCTTCTTGGCACCCCCCAAACAGCCCTGTGCCGGGGGGGGGGGGCAGCTGCCCTATAACCACCCCAAATCCACCCGCCCCCCCCATAAACACCCGCCCCCCCCCGCAGGGCGAGTTCGAGGTGCGGGAGGCGCCGGTGCCGATGGCGGCGCTGCTGGAGGCGCTGGAGCGGGGCCGCCTGCGGGAGATGTTCGGGGCCGGCACGGCCTGCCTGGTGTGCCCCGTGGGCGCCGTCGTGCACGGCGGGCAGGTAAATACCCGGGGGCGGGTAAATACCCGGCCTGGTGTGCCCCGTGGGCGCCGTCGTGCACGGCGGGCAGGTAAATACCCGGGGGCGGGTAAATACCCGGCCTGGTGTGCCCCGTGGGCGCCGTCGTGCACGGCGGGCAGGTAAATACCCGGGGGGCGGGTAAATACCCGGCCTGGTGTGCCCCGTGGGCGCCGTCGTGCACGGCGGGCAGGTAAATACCCGGGGGTGGGCGGGTAAATACCCGGCCTGGTGTGCCCCGTGGGCGCCGTCGTGCACGGCGGGCAGGTAAATACCCGGGGGGGCGGGTAAATACCCGGCCTGTGTGCCCCGTGGGCGCCGTCGTGCACGGCGGGCAGGTAAATACCCGGGGGTGGGCGGGTAAATACCCGGCCTGGTGTGCCCCGTGGGCGCCGTCGTGCACGGCGGGCAGGTAAATACCCGGGGGGCGGGTAAATACCCGGCCTGGTGTGCCCCGTGGGCGCCGTCGTGCACGGCGGGCAGGTAAATACCCGGGGGGCGGGTAAATACCCGGCCTGGTGTGCCCCGTGGGCGCCGTCGTGCACGGCGGGCAGGTAAATACCCGGGGGGCGGGAAAATACCCGGCTGGTGTGCCCCGTGGGCGCCGTCGTGCACGGCGGGCAGGTAAATACCCGGGGGGGCGGGTAAATACCCGGCCTGGTGTGCCCCGTGGGCGCCGTCGTGCACGGCGGGCGGGTAAATACCCGGGGGGCGGGTAAATACCCGGCCTGGTGTGCCCCGTGGGCGCTGTCGTGCACGGCGGGCAGGTAAATACCCGGGGGGCGGGTAAATACCCGGCCTGGTGTGCCCCGTGGGCGCCGTCGTGCACGGCGGGCGGGTAAATACCCGGGGGGCGGGTAAATACCCGGCCTGGTGTGCCCCGTGGGCGCTGTCGTGCACGGCGGGCAGGTAAATACCCGGGGGGGCGGGTAAATACCCGGCCTGGTGTGCCCCGTGGGCGCCGTCGTGCACGGCGGGCAGGTAAATACCCGGGGGGCGGGTAAATACCCGGCCTGGTGTGCCCCGTGGGCGCCGTCGTGCACGGCGGGCAGGTAAATACCCGGGGGGCGGGTAAATACCCGGCCTGGTGTGCCCCGTGGGCGCCGTCGTGCACGGCGGGCAGGTAAATACCCGGGGGGCGGGTAAATACCCGGCCTGGTGTGCCCCGTGGGCGCCGTCGTGCACGGCGGGCAGGTAAATACCCGGGGGGCGGGTAAATACCCGGCCTGGTGTGCCCCGTGGGCGCCGTCGTGCACGGCGGGCGGGTAAATACCCGGGGGGGCGGGTAAATACCCGGCCTGGTGTGCCCCGTGGGCGCCGTCGTGCACGGCGGGCAGGTAAATACCCGGGGTGGGCGGGTAAATACCCGGCCTGGTGTGCCCCGTGGGCGCCGTCGTGCACGGCGGGCAGGTAAATACCCGGGGTGGGCGGGTAAATACCCGGCCTGGTGTGCCCCGTGGGCGCCGTCGTGCACGGCGGGCAGGTAAATGCCCGGGGGCGGGCGGGTAAATACCCAGCCTGGTGTGCCCCGTGGGCGCCGTCGTGCACGGCGGGCAGGTAAATACCCGGGGTGGGCGGGTAAATACCCGGCCTGGTGTGCCCCGTGGGCGCCGTCGTGCACGGCGGGCCGGTAAATACCCGGGGTGGGCGGGTAAATACCCGGCCTGGTGTGCCCCGTGGGCGCCGTCGTGCACGGCGGGCAGGTAAATACCCGGGGTGGGCGGGTAAATACCCGGCCTGGTGTGCCCCGTGGGCGCCGTCGTGCACGGCGGGCAGGTAAATACCCGGGGGGGCGGGTAAATACCCGGCCTGGTGTGCCCCGTGGGCGCCGTCGTGCACGGCGGGCAGGTAAATACCCGGGGTGGGCGGGTAAATACCCGGCCTGGTGTGCCCCGTGGGCGCCGTCGTGCACGGCGGGCAGGTAAATACCCGGGGTGGGCGGGTAAATACCCGGCCTGGTGTGCCCCGTGGGCGCCGTCGTGCACGGCGGGCAGGTAAATACCCGGGGGGGCGGGTAAATACCCGGCCTGGTGTGCCCCGTGGGCGCCGTCGTGCACGGCGGGCAGGTAAATACCCGGGGGTGGGCGGGTAAATACCCGGCCTGGTGTGCCCCGTGGGCGCCGTCGTGCACGGCGGGCAGGTAAATACCCGGGGGTGGGCGGGTAAATACCCGGCCTGGTGTGCCCCGTGGGCGCCGTCGTGCACGGCGGGCAGGTAAATACCCGGGGGGCGGGTAAATACCCGGCCTGGTGTGCCCCGTGGGCGCCGTCGTGCACGGCGGGCAGGTAAATACCCGGGGGGCGGGTAAATACCCGGCCTGGTGTGCCCCGTGGGCGCCGTCGTGCACGGCGGGCAGGTAAATACCCGGGGGCGGGTAAATACCCGGCCTGGTGTGCCCCGTGGGCGCCGTCGTGCACGGCGGGCAGGTAAATACCCGGGGGGGCGGGTAAATACCCGGCCTGGTGTGCCCCGTGGGCGCTGTCGTGCACAGCGGGCAGGTAAATACCCGGGGGGGCGGGTAAATACCCGGCCTGGTGTGCCCCGTGGGCGCCGTCGTGCACGGCGGGCAGGTAAATACCCGGGGGGGCGGGTAAATACCTGGCCTGGTGTGCCCCGTGGGCGCCGTCGTGCACGGCGGGCAGGTAAATACCCGGGGGGGGCGGGTAAATACCCGGCCTGGTGTGCCCCGTGGGCGCCGTCGTGCACGGCGGGCGGGTAAATACCCGGGGGTGGGCGGGTAAATACCCGGCCTGGTGTGCCCCGTGGGCGCCGTCGTGCACGGCGGGCAGGTAAATACCCGGGGGTGGGCGGGTAAATACCCGGCCTGGTGTGCCCCGTGGGCGCCGTCGTGCACGGCGGGCAGGTAAATACCCGGGGGTGGGCGGGTAAATACCCGGCCTGGTGTGCCCCGTGGGCGCCGTCGTGCACGGCGGGCAGGTAAATACCCGGGGGGCGGGTAAATACCCGGCCTGGTGTGCCCCGTGGGCGCTGTCGTGCACAGCGGGCAGGTAAATACCCGGGGGGGCGGGTAAATACCCGGCCTGGTGTGCCCCGTGGGCGCCGTCGTGCACGGCGGGCAGGTAAATACCCGGGGGGGCGGGTAAATACCCGGCCTGGTGTGCCCCGTGGGCGCCGTCGTGCACGGCGGGCAGGTAAATACCCGGGGGGGCGGGTAAATACCCGGCCTGGTGTGCCCCGTGGGCGCCGTCGTGCACGGCGGGCAGGTAAATACCCGGGGGCGGGTAAATACCCGGCCTGGTGTGCCCCGTGGGCGCCGTCGTGCACGGCGGGCAGGTAAATACCCGGGGGGCGGGTAAATACCCGGCCTGGTGTGCCCCGTGGGCGCCGTTGTGCACGGCGGGCAGGTAAATACCCGGGGGGCGGGTAAATACCCGGCCTGGTGTGCCCCGTGGGCGCCGTCGTGCACGGCGGGCAGGTAAATACCCGGGGGCGGGTAAATACCCGGCCTGGTGTGCCCCGTGGGCGCCGTCGTGCACGGCGGGCAGGTAAATACCCGGGGGGCGGGTAAATACCCGGCCTGGTGTGCCCCGTGGGCGCCGTCGTGCACGGCGGGCAGGTAAATACCCGGGGGCGGGTAAATACCCGGCCTGGTGTGCCCCGTGGGCGCCGTCGTGCACGGCGGGCAGGTAAATACCCGGGGGTGGGCGGGTAAATACCCGGCCTGGTGTGCCCCGTGGGCGCTGTCGTGCACAGCGGGCAGGTAAATACCCGGGGGGTGGGTAAATACCCGGCCTGGTGTGCCCCGTGGGCGCCGTCGTGCACGGCGGGCAGGTAAATACCCGGGGGGGCGGGTAAATACCCGGCCTGGTGTGCCCCGTGGGCGCCGTCGTGCACGGCGGGCAGGTAAATACCCGGGGGTGGGCGGGTAAATACCCGGCCTGGTGTGCCCCGTGGGCGCCGTCGTGCACGGCGGGCAGGTAAATACCCGGGGGGCGGGTAAATACCCGGCCTGGTGTGCCCCGTGGGCGCCGTCGTGCATGGCGGGCAGGTAAATACCCGGGGGCGGGTAAATACCCGGCCTGGTGTGCCCCGTGGGCGCCGTCGTGCACGGCGGGCAGGTAAATACCCGGGGGGCGGGTAAATACCCGGCCTGGTGTGCCCCGTGGGCGCCGTCGTGCACGGCGGGCAGGTAAATACCCGGGGGGCGGGTAAATACCCGGCCTGGTGTGCCCCGTGGGCGCCGTCGTGCACGGCGGGCAGGTAAATACCCGGGGTGGGCGGGTAAATACCCGGCCTGGTGTGCCCCGTGGGCGCCGTCGTGCACGGCGGGCAGGTAAATACCCGGGGGGGCGGGTAAATACCCGGCCTGGTGTGCCCCGTGGGCGCCGTCGTGCACGGCGGGCAGGTAAATACCCGGGGGGCGGGTAAATACCCGGCCTGGTGTGCCCCGTGGGCGCCGTCGTGCACGGCGGGCAGGTAAATACCCGGGGGTGGGCGGGTAAATACCCGGCCTGGTGTGCCTCGTGGGCGCCATCGTGCACGGCGGGCAGGTAAATACCCGGGGGCGGGCGGGTAAATACCCGGCCTGGTGTGCCCCGTGGGCGCCGTCGTGCACGGCGGGCAGGTAAATACCCGGGGGTGGGTAAATACCCGGCCGCCGCTGTGTGCCGCCGCCCGCAGCGTCACCACGTGCCCACCATGGAGAACGGCCCCGAGCTGGTGCTGCGCTTCCACCGGGCGCTGAGCGACATCCAGGTGGGGGGGTCCAGGGGGGTCCTGAGGGGGCCCAGGAGTCCGGGGGGGGTCCAGGGGGGGTCCTGAGGGGGGCCCAGGAGTCCGGGGGGGGTCCAGGGGGGGTCCTGAGGGGGCCCAGGAGTCCAGGGGGGGGTCCTGAGGGGGCCCAGGAGTCCGGTGGGTCCAGGGGGGTCCTGAGGGGGCCCAGGAGTCCGGGGGGTCCAGGGGGGGTCCTGAGGGGGCCCAGGAGTCTGGGGGGGTCCAGGGGGGTCCTGAGGGGGCCCAGGAGTCCGGGGGGTCCAGGGGGTACAAAGGGGGCCCAGGAGTCCGGGGGTCCTGAGGGGGCCCAGGAGTCCGGGGGGGGGTCCTGAGGGGGCCCAGGAGTCCGGGGGGTCCAGGGGGGGTCCTGAGGGGGCCCAGGAGTCTGGGGGAGTCCGGGGGGCCCAGGAGTCCGGGGGGCCTGAAGGGGCCCAGGAGTCCGGGGGGTCCAGGGGGGGTCCTGAGGGGGCCCAGGAGTCCGGGGGGTCCAGGGGGGTCCTGAGGGGGCCCAGGAGTCTGGGGGGGTCCAGGGGGGGTCCTGAGGGGGCCCAGGAGTCCGAGGGGTCCAGGGGGTCCAAAGGGGGCCCAGGAGTCCGGGGGGTCCAGGGGGGGTCCTGAGGGGGCCCAGGAGTCCGGGGGGGTCCGGGGGGGCCCAGGAGTCCGGGGGTCCCTCGCCCGCAGCCGCCTCTCCCCGCAGTACGGCCGCGTCGCCAGCGATTGGGCCCAGCTGCTGTGACCGGACGCCGGGGCAGAGCCCCCCCCCCCCCGCCGGGGGGGCAGATCCGTGGGGCAGAGGCAGATTCCCCCCCCCGGGGGGGGCAGATCCCCCCCCTGCGCCTGGAGGACCTGACGGGGGGGGGGATCTGCCGAACGCCCTTGGGGCAGATCCACCCCCCCCCAGCACACCAAATACCCCGGGGGGAGCAGATACCTCCCACTCCAGCCCCCCCCGGGGATCTGCCCCCCCCCAAGCACTCCAAATCCGCCCGGGGGGGCTGTTTGCCCCCCCCAACACACCAAATACCCCGGGGGGGGCAGCTCCTCCCCCGACACTCCAGATACCGGGGGGGGGGACAGATGCCCCCCAGCCCGGCCCCCCCGGGACCCCCCAGTGCAATAATCCCCCCCCCACAGTGCCTTCTGGGTACCCCCCCCACCCCGGGGGCTTCTGGGTAACCCCCCCCGGGGCATTGTGGGAAACTCCGGGGTCCCGCAGAGCATGCTGGGAATGCACAGCCCCCCCCCACCGCGGGAAAGGTCAAAGGTCAACCGCGCTGTTACGGGGCCTTAATAAAGGAGATGCGACTGAAGCGGCGCCTCTGCCTCGGGGGGGGGGCCCAGGTGTCCGGGAAGGGCTGGGGGGACCCCGGCGTCCGGGCGAGGGGAGTGGGGAGGACCCAGGCGTCCGGGAGGGAGGCTGCTCTACCTCTCAGAAGCCCCTGCCTGCCCCGGGACCCCCCTGGGGGGCCCAGGCGTCCGGTGGCGGCCCCGGGCGAACCCGGCCTGCGGCGTTGGTGTAAACCGGCCGCCGATTGCATCAGCGCGGGGGGATCCCGTGATCGCGCCATGGGCGGGGGGCAAAGTCCAGGCCCCCCCCGGCGCCCCCCCCGACCGCACCCTGGGGTGCGATGGGGGGGGGGGGGCTCCTGCCACCCAGCAGCTGCGGGCGGACCCAGGCGTCCGGGCAGCGGGGCCAGCTCACGGGGGGACCCAGGTGTCCGGGTGCCCCCAACCCACCCCCGAGGACCAAGGATTCTCCCCCCCCCCAAGCATCAACAATCCCCCCCCCCCGCAACGGGGGACCCAGGCGTCCCGGCCGGACCCCCCCCCCCCCCCGGCGTTGCGACACTCCCGAGGCTGCAATAAAAGCGGCCGCGGCGGCCGGATTCCCCGCGGCAGGTGCAGCCGGTGCCGCCGTTCACGCGAACGTCTCGGGCACGTGGAGCAGCGCGTGGCCGGGGGCGTGGCCGGGCTCTCGGACTCCGGGGCCCCTCGGACACCTGGGCCCCTCGGACACCGGACCCCAACGGACGTCGGGGCTCCCTCGGACACCTGGGCCCCCCGGACGCCAGGGCCCCTCGGACACTTGGGCCCCACCCCGGACACTTGGGTCTCCCGGACACCTGGGTCCCTCGGACACCGGACCCCCCCCCCGGCCGGACGCCGGGGCCCCTCGTTCACTTGGGCCCCCCCCGGACGCCGGGGCCCGCGGGCGCCGCGGCCCCATGCGCGCAGCGGCCTGGCTGGCGCTGGCCGCGCTCTGCTGCGCGGCCCCCGGGCGCGGCGCCCCCCGCGACTCCAGCCCGCTGCTGGCGCTCGACGGGCAGGTTCGGCTCCGGCACCTGCTGGCGGGCGACGGCCGGAGCCAGGCGCTGCTCGAGATCCTGCCCAGCGGCGAGGTGCGCGGCGCGGCGCAGCGCAGCCCCTACAGTGAGTGCCGGGCGCCGGGGTCCCCGCGGCGGGGCGGGGTGCGGCGGGGCGGGGCCGGCCGCCGGGGGCTGCCCCCCCGCCGGGGCGGAGGCCGCTCGGACGCCTGGGCCCCCTCCGACGGCGCGGCCCCCCCAGGCCTGCTGGAGATCAAGGCGGTGAAGCCGGGCGTGGTGCGGATCCGCGGCGCCCGGACCCTGCGCTTCCTCTGCCTGGACGGCGCCGGGCGGCCCTACGGCGCGGTGAGTGCGCCGGGCGTGGGGGGCGTGGGGGGGGGGGGGCGGCGGGGCGCCTGGGCCCCCCGGACGCCTGGGCCCCGGACGCCTGGGCCCCCGGACGCCTGGGCCCCCCCCGGACGCCTGGGCCCCCCGGACGCCTGGGCCCCCCCCGGACGCCTGGGTCCCCAGACGCCTGGGCCCCCCCCGGACGCCTGGCCCCCCGGACGCCTGGGTCCCCCCCGGACGCCTGGGCCCCCCCCGGACGCCTGGCCCCCCGGACGCCTGGGCCCCCCGGACGCCTGGGCCCCCCCCGGACGCCTGGGCCCCCGGACGCCTGGGCCCTGACGCCCACCCCCCCCCCCCGACCAGGAGTCGTACTCCGCCGAAGCCTGTAACTTCCGCGAGCGGGTGCGGCGCGACGGCTACAACCTCTACGAGTCGGAGCGGCTGCGGCGGCCGCTGGGGCTGGAGCTGGAGCCGCCGCCGGGGCCGGGGCCGGGGCCGAGCCGCCCCCCCCCGCCGCCGCCGCCGCCCGGCCGCCCCCCCCCCGCCGCGCCTCCTCCACTTCCTGCCGCTGCCGGGCGGCGGCGCCCCCGAGCCGGAGCCGGAGCCGGAGCCGGAGCCGCCGCCCGCCCTGGACCCCGACTCCGCCGACCCGCTGCGGCTCCTGGGCCGCCCCGCGCTGCGCAGCCCCAGCTACGGCCTCTGAGCCGCGCGCGCGCGCCGCTCGGGTATTTACGGCGCGGAGGGTATTTATTTGGGGGGGGGCGGGTATTTATTGGCCGCTCCGCGGGCGCCGTCGCAATAAACGCGGGGGAACCGGCGGCGGCTCCGTCCCAGCTGGCGGCTCCGGGGGCCCCGGCGTCCGGGCGCTGCGGGAGAGAAGCGGGGCGGTCGGGGGGGGGGGCGGGGCGGTGCCCGTGCCCCCCCCCCCGCGGGGTCCCTGGGGGTCCCAGGGGTCACTCACGGTCAGGCCTGGCCCCCCCCCGGGGTCTCGAACTTCTTCTTCCGCCCCTCCATCCCGCTCAGCGCGTCGATGTTCTTCCGCCAGTCGCCCACCTCCCGGTTCTCCTGCCGGGGGCGGGGTCAGGCCGCGCCCCGCCCCCGGACACGCCCCCGCCCCCGGACACGCCCCCGCCCCGCCCGGCTGGGCCCCGCCCCCGCCCGGCTGTGACCCCGCCCCTCCGCTGTGACCCCGCCCCCGCCCGGCTGTGACCACGCCCCCGCCCGGCTGTGACCCCGCCCCTCCGCTGTGACCCCGCCCCCGCCCGGCTGTGACCACGCCCCGCCCGGCTGTGACCACGCCCCTCAGCCGTGGCCACGCCCTCGCCCAGCTGTGACCCCGACCCCGCCCGGCTGTGACCCCGCCCCTCGGCTGTGGCCACGCCCCCGCCCGGCTGTGACCCCGCCCCTTGGCCGTGGCCACGCCCCCGCCCGGCGCGCAGGCGGCTCGGGCGCTGCCGGTCCCCCCGTGTCCGTGTCCCTCCCCCATGTATGTGTCTGCGTCCCCCCCGCCGTGTCCTGCCCCCCGTGTCCATGTCCCCCCGTCCCCCTGGTCCCCCCCGTGTCCGCGTCCCCCCCGTGTCCGCGTCCCCCCGTCCCCCTGGTCCGCCCCGTGTCCGCGTCCCCCCCGTGTCTGCGTCCCCCCGTCCCCCTGGTCCCCCCCCGTGTCCGTGTCCCCCCGTGTCCGTGTCCGCGTCCCCCCGTCCCCCTGGTCCCCCCCGCCCCCCGCGTCCCCCCGTGTCCGTGTCCCCCCGTGTCCGTGTCCCCCCGTGTCCGTGTCCGCGTCCCCCCGTCCCCCTGGTCCCCCCCGCCCCCCGCGCCCCCCGTGTCCGTGTCCGCGCCCCCCCGTCCCCCTGGTCCCCCCCGCGCCCCCCCGTGTCCGTGTCCGCGCCCCCACCTTCTCGGCGTCGTCCTTGCGCACCTGCCGCAGCCCGGCCCGCAGGTCCATGGACACCTTGTGCTTGGCGCCCAGCAGCGCCTGCATCATGGCGTCGGCCGAGAGCCGCACGCGCCGCAGCGCCGGCCGCACGAACCGGCCGCCGGCCACCCGCCGCCGCAGCTCCTCGATCTGGGGGGGGGACACGGGGTCAGCCCCCCCCGTACCCCCGGCCACCCGCCGCCGCAGCTCCTCGATCTGGGGGGGGGACACGGGGTCAGCCCCCCCCCCGACCCCCCGGCCCCCCGCCGCCGCAGCTCCTCGATCTGGGGGGGGACACGGGGTCAGCCCCCCCCCGACCCCCCCGGCCCCCCGCCGCCGCAGCTCCTCGATCTGGGGGGGGACACGGGGTCAGCCCCCCCCCGACCCCCCCGGCCACCCGCCGCCGCAGCTCCTCGATCTGGGGGGACACGGGGTCAGCCCCCCCCCGACCCCCCGGCCACCCGCCGCCGCAGCTCCTCGATCTGGGGGGGGGGACACGGGGTCAGCCCCCCCCCGACCCCCCCGGCCACCCGCCGCCGCAGCTCCTCGATCTGGGGGGGGGACACGGGGTCAGCCCCCCCCCGACCCCCCCGGCCACCCGCCGCCGCAGCTCCTCGATCTGGGGGGGGACACGGGGTCAGCCCCCCCCCGACCCCCCCGGCCACCCGCCGCCGCAGCTCCTCGATCTGGGGGGGGGGACACGGGGTCAGCCCCCCCCCGACCCCCCCGGCCACCCGCCGCCGCAGCTCCTCGATCTGGGGGGGGGGACACGGGGTCAGCCCCCCCCCCGACCCCCCGGCCACCCGCCGCCGCAGCTCCTCGATCTGGGGGGGACACGGGGTCAGCCCCCCCCCGACCCCCCGGCCACCCGCCGCCGCAGCTCCTCGATCTGGGGGGGGGGACACGGGGTCAGCCCCCCCCCGACCCCCCGGCCACCCGCCGCCGCAGCTCCTCGATCTGGGGGGGACACGGGGTCAGCCCCCCCCCGACCCCCCGGCCACCCGCCGCCGCAGCTCCTCGATCTGGGGGGGGGGACACGGGGTCAGCCCCCCCCGACCCCCCGGCCACCCGCCGCCGCAGCTCCTCGATCTGGGGGGGGGACACGGGGTCAGCCCCCCCGCACCCCCCCGGCCACCCGCCGCCGCAGCTCCTCGATCTGGGGGGGACACGGGGTCAGCCCCCCCCCGACCCCCCGGCCACCCGCCGCCGCAGCTCCTCGATCTGGGGGGGGGGACACGGGGTCAGCCCCCCCCCGACCCCCCGGCCACCCGCCGCCGCAGCTCCTCGATCTGGGGGGGGGACACGGGGTCAGCCCCCCCCCGACCCCCCGGCCACCCGCCGCCGCAGCTCCTCGATCTGGGGGGGGGGACACGGGGTCAGCCCCCCCCCCGACCCCCCGGCCACCCGCCGCCGCAGCTCCTCGATCTGGGGGGGGGACACGGGGTCAGCCCCCCCCCGACCCCCCGGCCACCCGCCGCCGCAGCTCCTCGATCTGGGGGGGGGACACGGGGTCAGCCCCCCCCGACCCCCCCGGCCACCCGCCGCCGCAGCTCCTCGATCTGGGGGGGGGGACACGGGGTCAGCCCCCCCCCGACCCCCCCGGCCACCCGCCGCCGCAGCTCCTCGATCTGGGGGGGGGACACGGGGTCAGCCCCCCCCCGACCCCCCGGCCACCCGCCGCCGCAGCTCCTCGATCTGGGGGGGGGACACGGGGTCAGCCCCCCCCCGACCCCCCGGCCACCCGCCGCCGCAGCTCCTCGATCTGGGGGGGGGGACACGGGGTCAGCCCCCCCCCGACCCCCCGGCCACCCGCCGCCGCAGCTCCTCGATCTGGGGGGGACACGGGGTCAGCCCCCCCCCGACCCCCCGGCCACCCGCCGCCGCAGCTCCTCGATCTGGGGGGGACACGGGGTCAGCCCCCCCCCGACCCCCCGGCCACCCGCCGCCGCAGCTCCTCGATCTGGGGGGGGACACGGGGTCAGCCCCCCCCCGACCCCCCGGCCACCCGCCGCCGCAGCTCCTCGATCTGGGGGGGGGACACGGGGTCAGCCCCCCCCCGACCCCCCGGCCACCCGCCGCCGCAGCTCCTCGATCTGGGGGGGGGACACGGGGTCAGCCCCCCCCCGACCCCCCGGCCACCCGCCGCCGCAGCTCCTCGATCTGGGGGGGGACACGGGGTCAGCCCCCCCCCGACCCCCCGGCCACCCGCCGCCGCAGCTCCTCGATCTGGGGGGGGACACGGGGTCAGCCCCCCCCCGACCCCCCGGCCACCCGCCGCCGCAGCTCCTCGATCTGGGGGGGGGACACGGGGTCAGCCCCCCCCCAACCCCCCCGGCCACCCGCCGCCGCAGCTCCTCGATCTGGGGGGGGGGACACGGGGTCAGCCCCCCCCGACCCCCCGGCCACCCGCCGCCGCAGCTCCCCGATCTGGGGGGGGACAGGCACGGGGTCAGCCCCCCCCCGACCCCCCCGGCCCCCCCGGCCCCCCCGGCCCCCCCCCACCTCGGCCACGTTCTTGCTGACGCGGGCGCCGGCGTCGTAGCGCTCCTCGTCCACCCGGGCCAGGCGGGCGTGCAGCTCCCGGCACAGCTCCTGCGGGCGCCCCGCGCCGCCGTGTCCCCCCCCGCCCGGCGACACCCCCCTGTCCCCCCCCCGCCCGGGGCATTGCCGTGTCCCCCCCCGACCCGGGGACACCCCCCTGTCCCCCCCGGGGCGTACCCGTGTCCCCCCCCACCCGGCGACACCCCCCTGTCCCCCCCCCGCCCGGGGCATTGCTGTGTCCCCCCCCGCCCGGCGACACCCCCCTGTCCCCCCCCCGGCCCGGGGCATCGCCGTGTCCCCCCCCGCCCGGCGACACCCCCCTGTCCCCCCCCCCGCCCGGGGCATTGCTGTGTCCCCCCCCGCCCGGCGACACCCCCCTGTCCCCCCCCCGCCCGGGGCATTGCTGTGTCCCCCCCCGCCCGGGGACACCCCCCTGTCCCCCCCCACCCGGGGCGGCCCCGTGTCCCCCCCCGCCCGGGGACACCCCCCTGTCCCCCCCCACCCGGGGCGGCCCCGTGTCCCCCCGGCCCGGGGCATCGCCGTGTCCCCCCCCCCCGCCCGGGGACACCCCCCTGTCCCCCCCCAGCCCGGGGCGGCCCCGTGTCCCCC
>NW_027182687.1:0-145311 GCF_040807025.1 Struthio camelus
GCCCCAGTACCTTGCAGCTGATGGAGATGCTCCTGCCCCTCTTTGATGATGTAAGGCTGGCATGAGAGCCCAGGGCTCTGCTGCACATCCATGGACATCCATGCATGGCCACGGGTGTGTTGTGTCCCTCTCTGCTGTGCCCACTGGTGGGTGAATTTGTACCCCCCACCAGGGAGGGTGGGTCCTGGGAACTGTCAGGAAGTGCTGTGCCCTGCAATACTCAGAACACTGTCCCGCTGCTCTGTACCATGCTGAGCCCCTGCAGCTCTTGCTATGGCTTGGGGCAGAGACAAAGAGCCAGGAGTAGACCTGAGGCCAGGGACAGGCTGCCCCTTTCTATCCAGTTCTACTGGGCGGGCCTGACCACGCCCCAGGGGGAGAAAGTCTCCTTTGGAGGCAGAGGCACCCAGCACCCAGGAGAGCCTGTGCTGCCTCTGCAGGCCAGCCCTCGGTCCCCAGCTCCCTCAGCAGCAGCCTGCTCAGCAGAGCCCCAGCTCTGGCCTTCTGCTAGGCTGGGGGACAGCTGTGCGCAGAGAGGATGAGGCCTCTTGCTGGGGTAGCCCTTGTCATGCCTGGCTGCCCCGGCCATTTGCTGAGGTCTCCCCTGCCCTCCTCCCTCCCACCAGGAGGCCAGCCAGCTGCGAGAGCTCTCCATCTTCCTCTTCAAAGACGTGATGGAGACTGTGGTGTGGAGTGACAAATGGAGGTTGAAGAAGAAAGTGCAGAGGAGCCTGCTGCCACTCTTCTTTCACATGAGTGACGAGACGCGGAGAGTGGCCCAGGTGCGGATTTCTGATGCCAGCAGTGATTCAGGGAAGGCCACAACTCTGGATGCTGGCACTCCGTGGGTGGGCCTTAGCCCCGTGGGTGGATCTCAGCATCTTTGAACGTGTGTCACTGTGGGTCCTAACTTCCTGAGTCCCAGAGGATAGTGCAGAGCTGCCCTCCCTATCTGTCTCAGCCCACCACAGCCTTCAGCCAAGGGTAGGCCCTTTCCCTAGCTCCAGCTTCCCTAAAGGGCCGGGCTGTGGTGGCTGCGGTGCCATCTCCCAGTCTCTGCTACTCTGCAGGCCTCTCGGGAAACCCTCCTTGAAGCAGCACAACTTCTGCAGTGGGAGCAGCTCAGGCATCTGGCAAAAACAGGGCAGACATGGAAGATCAGCGGGTGCATGGTAAGCACAGCCCCAAAGCCCCCAAGGGCCTGGGCCACATGAGGCAGCCTGTCCCCCATGCCCGTTGTATGGGGCACTGCAACCCAGCTATGCTCCTCACCCACTGCTGCAACCTGGAGCCCCTGCCTGGAGCTGCACACAGGTGCTCTTTCCTTGAGTACACAGCACTGACAGGCTCTTCTCTAGGCCCCTCTGGCCTCAGTGACTCTTGGCGGCTGATGGGGCACCTGCTCCCGCTGGGCCTGGCAGCACGACAGGAGGCGCTCAGCACCTGCCAGCTATGCTCCGTCCTGTGATCCCTCCACACCTCATCACCATGTGGCCCCTGACCGGGAGCTGTGACTGTCCTGGCACAGGAGGGATGGGGAGGGTGTCCCTGGGAGGAGGGGTGGGCCTGGCCTCCTGCAGAGGGTCTGTGCCATCTCTGTGCCCTTGTGCTCTCTCCAGCTGGCACGGTACAGGAGCAGGGCAGAGGACTACATGTGCCAGAGCCTACCATACCTGCAGGACCCCCAGGCATCGTTGCGAGAGACAGCCGTGAGGTTCATTGGTGAGCCACAACACCTGGGGTCCCCCTCTGACCCAGGGCGGCCTCAGCTGCACTGTTCGGTGCTGGCCTGAGCACGCAGGGGCTCTGTGTCTCCCTCTCCCATCCTTGCCCACATGGACAGGCTGATGGGAGCCCTATTCGGTCCCACACACCCTCCTTGGGTGCTGCACTGTGCTGCACTCGGGTCAGCCCCACCCAGGGGGAGGAGGGCATGTGGCCAGGCTGGCTGGGCAAGTGGGAGCTGTGCTGCTGAGAGCATGCTGAGGAGCGTGAGCAGTGATGGGCTGTGTGTGCCTAGGGCTCGCTGCGCGACACATGCAGCCCCAGAGTGAGGATAAGCTGCAGGCCATCTGCAAAGGTGAGTGCGGGCAGCGTGGTGTTGGCTGGGCTGGTGGGGATGGAGGAAGGTGCCCAAGCAGTGTGCTGCGCGCCCCTGTCCAGCACCAGGCGAGGAGAGCTCTATGTCTCTGTGCAGAGGGGAGAGGGGGAATCTTTCGAGGCACTCAGGGCAGCCTTGAGCAGCAACTTCCAGCTGGCCCATTGCTCCCGCAGCTTCCTCGTGGGCCTAGGAAAGGCTCAGTGGGCTGGTGCTGCCTGCAGAGTATGCCTGGGCTTTCTGCAGATATGGAGGTTTGATCTCTGCTCTTTTCTGCCTCAGCCCTTCAGCCCTTGAAGAATGACAGCCATCACTCAGTCAGTGCCCTGGCAACACAGACCATCCTGATGCTGAGGCCTCCACAGGAAAACTTCCCATCAGGATTTACCCTACGAGCCCTGCGCTATCAGCTCCGGAGAAGCTGGAGGAGGTGGCACGTGCTTCTAGGATGTTGCTCTGTTTGAGCAGAGCTAGAGCAGCAATCCTCATCCTGGGGTGCTCTGCCCACTGAGGCCCCACAGCTGAGCATGCTGGACAGCCGGGCTCATCCCTGGCATCTTCCCCTGCCTACAGGGCAGCTCCCCTGCTCAGGCACATCCCGTCCCCAGTGTTGCTGTACAAGTTCACCCCTTTGTTGTGCAGTTCCCAAAGAAGTAGCCCTATTTCTTCGGCATGTTTGTCTTTTCTTTGCGGCGACAGAAGCAAGAGAGACAACTCAGCCCCTAAAAGAGTCAGGGGCTTGTCTTGCGAGTGGCACGATGCCCACTCTTTCCAGCAGCCCGTGGCAGTACAAAACATACCCACAGTCTTATGCCTCTGTTGCAGAGCACCAGCTCCTCTGCTGGGCCACCAAACCCAGAGGAAAGGAAGAGGAAAGCTTTTGCCAAATGGCCCTCTCCAGAAACATCCCAGAGGCCCAAACTCTCCACAGGGCTTAGGCATCATGTGGATGGGGGTGACAAGGGATGGTGTGAAGCTCTGGACCATTGCCATCACAACTGGCTTCGGAATTCAGTCCTGGAGTTTCACACCTTTTGTCTCAAGAGCTCGGCCCTGCAATTGAGGGAAACCAGGGCAGAACATGGTGGGAAGGTCCTCCGAGGTGAGGTGGGGAGCTTCAGTCCCTCTTCCAGAGTGCTCCTTTCTCTTAGGAGATGCAGGAGGCTCTTCCTCCATCTGGCCTCAGTCTCAACAGCCCAGAATAGAAACTAACAATGAGGTTTTGCCCCTTGCAAAAAGAGGCAGAGGGACCAGGATGCGGTGCAGGCTGATGCTCGCCCTGGGGATTCTGCAGTCAGAGAAGTGCTCCATTTTCCCCATACAGAAAAGCCAAGAATGGAGGAAAGACCGCAGAGGCCTTGATTGGATTCTACCTTGAAAATAGATCACTTATTCTGCCACTGCCTATGCAAGGCAGGGCACAGGGTTAGCCTCTTGACCATACTGGGTTCAACTGATGTCATCGAGCCCAGGTACTACGAGGCCACCAACACTCTGGCCCTAGCTATGCAACCTGCTCCCACACCCCAGCTTGGGCTCAGCAGCAGCGTCCCAGGACAGACACAAGCCAGCAGATTGCCACCAGTGTTGCCACTTCCCAGCAGGCCCCTCCAGCAGCTCTCAAGCGAAAGCCTCTGCAGAGCCCCAGGCCCCTGTGGGTAGCAGGTCACTGTGTGGTTCATCAAGCTCTCTCAGCTTCTCCTTAGATGACAGATGCTCCATTCCCTTCCTTCATCATTTTAGTCGCCCTTTGCTGGACCCGCTCCAGGAGCTCCATTCTCTCTTCAACTGGGGAGCCCAGAACTGGACCCAGCACTCCAGATGCAGCCTCATCGGGGCTGAGTGGAGGGGCAGGATCACCTGCCCCCATGTTGGCATTAGGCTGCCAACACTCTGCCTAATGTACCCCAGCATACCATTGGCCTTCTTGGCCACAAGGGCACGCTGCTGCCTCATGCTTAACTTGCACTGCCAGGTCTTTCTCCACAGAGCTGCTTTCCAGCAGGTCAGCCCCCAGCCTGTACTGCTGCATGGGGTTATTCTTCCCTAGGTGCAGAACCCTGCACTTGCCTGTGTTGAGCTTCCGGAGGTTCCTCTCCGCCCAACTCTGCAGTATGTCCAGGTCCCTCTGAATGGCAGCACAGCCTTCTGGTGTGTCAGCCACTCCTCCCAGTGTAGTATCATCAGCAAACTTGCTGAGAGTGCACTCAGCAAGTCGAGCAAGCTGGAAGCCCTGACCTAATAGTCTGTGTTCATGCCCAGATGTTCTGAGAAGCAAGAGGCTCGGGTCTCTGTTGGCAGCATTCGTAAAAACACCCCTTGGATAGGAAAAGCCAGATTGTCCCAGTGACTGGCCCTGCCACTAGAGCCTGCCAGAAAGGCAGCCGTGGGCCCTCCTCCAGAACAGCTGTAAGAAAACTAAGCGCTCTAATGCTGCTCTGGCATCCTCTTTTGACCAGAGAACCCAGGTCTGATTTTCATTCTGCCAGGAGTGAAAGGCACTGATGGGCATCTCTGCTGCCCTTGCTGCACCTTGCCTGAAATCCCTACCTTGCATAGCAGAAGCACTAACCTAAGTGGAGTGACGTGGACTGCAAGCTGCGAGCCTCTAGGGGTGGGCAGTGCCAAGAACATTTCAGATTAAAGTCTAAAATCTTTCAGTTGAGAAAGTCTAGATCAGCCAGAGCATTTAGGCTAAGATAGCTTCTGTTGGATGCTATCAAAGAGAATACACTCTCTCTGGAAAGAAAAAAGCACGGACTATAAGACCGCATAGCTAGTTAGTGGCAGAAGTGGCTTAGTAAGGTTTTTGTTAAAGGCAAACAAATGTGAAAATTGTATGAAAGAGCCATTAGTGTGGCAGGGATGTTCTGAGGTGTGGACTTCACTCTGCGCTCCTGTGGGGTGACCTTTGCAGGGTCTGGCTGTTGGCAGTAATGGAGGATGACAAATTAATTGTGTACCCTTAGGTGCCCATTATTTAACTTCCTGTTGGGTTTATACATGACTTTGAAATAATCCCTTTGTCAATGACTACTTTCATGATGGCCGAGCTTGCAAACCAAGCAAGCAAACTGCATCTTTTCTGGACAAGCCCAGTTCCTTTGTTCATATCAAGTTAGTTAGTTTATTTTATGGACCTTCTCTAGAAAGTTGACAGCATGTAACTTGCGAAGGTGTCCTGAATTGTCCCCTGCAGAGAGGTCAGGTTAAATTGGTTTGCTGACAAATGCTCCTTGGTGTGCAGCACTTTGTTAGGATGTCAGGTGTACACACATTTACTACCATCCCAATGAGGGCTGTTTTTTTTTTCTGTTTGTTATTTAAATATTTATTTCACAAGTACCTTTTTTGCATGCCTGTGACATTATTATGGAAGTGTATGAGTTCTGAAATTTTTTTTACGTAGGTCCTGGAATCTGGGGAAAGCATGTTCTGTGGTGCAAAATGACAAGCTCTGCTTGTGAGCTGGGAGCAGCAAAATGACTAGTGGGGACAAGCGTGGAGTCTTGGGTTTCTAACTCCAGCAAATTCCTACTCCCATCCTCATAACCTCGTACATGATAGTCGCAAGGCTCACTTGTCAGGGCTCAAGATTCCCAATCAGCCGGTCAGTATTAGGGAGCAGTTTGCATTACCACCCATAAACAGAGAGCCATGAACATCTGCTTGTCATTGAAAGGTGACCTGTGGTTTTTCCATGAAGACTTTCCCATCTTTCTATGCAGATATCAAATGTGCTGATGCTTGCGGCCTAGAGTGGTCTCAGAGAAATGATTCAATCAGGTACAGAGGCTCTTTTAATCCAGGTCCTTGTTTCCTTTGGCTCCATATGTTCCAGCGGATAGCAATGTCCATGCATGAGGAGAAAAATCCTATTTATCATCGGAGTGTTGTGGAACGGGCCCTCTTCTTTTCCCTGCTTTAAAAGCCAGCCAGCACTGCCTTGAGCTGTGCAGCACTGTCCTTGTGGTGACACTGTGCCGAGTTCCTCTGAAGTCAAGGGGAGAGAAGGAAACCCCATACAGATCCTGAGGTGTTGCAAGGGAAGGAACATGTTCTTGCCTTGTTTGCAGATTTAGCTCCTAACTGAGGTCATTTGACAAGGCTTGTAATCTTGATTCTTACCATACTGCATGAAATGCCTTTAAAGCACCAGGAGCGTAGGATGCCACGAGAGCCTGTTGTAGGTCTCCCCCCCGCAAAGAGGGATGTGTTTTGGGTGCAAATGGGCAGCCCCACTTTGCTCTAGGTGCAGTGCTATGAGAACCTGGCATCCAGGGAGTAGTGGTGAGCGTGGACATCCTACAACCAGCCTCCCGAAAAAGATCATGATAAAACAGCACTCTGTTGTCAGGATGTATGGGAAAATGCAGAAGAATGTCGAGGAGATAGGCGATGGAAGCTGGCCAGACCGTTCCGTGGGAAAAGGAGCATCAACAGGGCATGTTGACCCACAGTCACGTGGCTGAGCCCGTGCCAGTGTGGTGCTGCACCTGGGCTTTGAAGTGGAAGTAGCAATGAGCTCAATACGCTTGCTTGCGCATGTGTGTAGTCCATAAAAACCTCACATAGTGCCCCCCCCCGCCCCGGCGTTCCTCGCCATGGACCGATGCTCAGCTGTGCCAGGGACTCTCCTGCTCCATTATTGCCTCGATCGGGAAATTGCGGGGGAACCTCTGCGTCTGAGCAGAGGTAATAAACGCTCAGTATCGACCCTAGTGTGCCCTGTGTTTGTGTATCCGTCCCTGCCGGGAGTCCAGGCGGTGCCTCCGCCTTACCCTTACAGCGACTCTTCCCGCGACTGCGGCTCAGGCCTTGGGGCTAACGCACAGCTCATGCCCAGGCCTGATGTTGGCTGGGAGCAGCGCCATTAGGTGACAACCAGGGCAACACGGAGGCCAGACGCTCAGGCTCCTGCGCAGAAAGGAGGAGGAACTCTGCTCTCCTCGCAGCATCTTTTTGAACTGCTCGTTAGCACCTGGTAAGACCGCAGCTCTTTGGAACTCAGGAAAACCTTGCCCAGGGACCAAATTTAAGGTGACAGTCGCGAATAAGAGCCTCACAGAGGCGACTCGCGCTGGGTAGGAAGGGTAGTGATAAGACCGGCTGCAGACAGGACCACTACCATTGAGAGGGTATAAACCATCATGAATAGTAACAAAGGCTGGAAAACACTAGCCAACAGATTTGAAAAAGAGGGATGGAAAAATCCTGTCTGGGATTTTTCGTGGGTAGAACAACATTGTACTGCTCCCAGTGATGTTTGGGATGAATTTGAAAGCTCTACACAGCTAGAAAATCAGAATAAGTTTTTAGAATCAAAATTGCAACCCCATAGCATTGCCGGTGCTCTCGTACGTAGGGATAGCTTACTGTGGGCTACTCAAATAGACCCTGTTAAAGTAATGACTGCAATGTATACCGAGGCTGATGAATGATCAGGAGAGATCTGGCTTGATCTCGACCCTCCTTATCCTCCTCACAATAATGATTCAGATGACATGGGAGAAGGAAATAACGGGAAAGCAGTTACTCCCATGATAAAAAAATCGAGCAAACAGCAAATGCATCCCCTCGGATGACTGCGAGAGGTTTTACTTCCTTGGAGTTGCCTGATCTCCAAACTAAGTTTTCGGCTAAAGCCGGAGCTATGCCCCTAGAATGGATGGCCCGTATATGGGGAAAAGGAGCAAATCAAGTTACCCTCACCATGGATGAGGCTCAAAGTTTAGTGTTAGGAGCAGGGATTCTCCTACAAACCCCTACACCGCAGCAAACTGACTCACTGTGGGGCTGCGCTGCGCGCTGGACCAGGCAGCTCCCCACCAGCGAGAGAGGTGGCAAGAGTAAATGGTTGTGGGAGAGTGCTCAGGAGCTATAAATTGCCATGCTAAAATCTGCTCTCTCAGACATGCTGGACAGACCCGAGCCTGTAAATCAGGAGGGGCAACCCCTCAATGTTAACCCTTGGCAATCCCATGCCATTCGAGTATGCATCCTGTAATTAAAGGAGCAACTGCAGCGCTTAAGCCGCTTGCTGTTTCTACAATGACAGGAATAAATGCAGATACTCAGTGGCAGATGGGCCTGCAGCAGATGCTGTCTGCTTTACCATTGTATGAAACATCAGACTCTAAGGTAAAGATTAGGACCATACAAACGGTTAAACCCAGCAACCACGCTGCTCGCTCTCGATTCCAATCAAGAAATACTAAAGGCAAAGATTTCCCAGGCAGTGTGTCTGAGGAACATAATCGTGTCTGGCGAGAATGCTTAGACAAAGGGTTAACAAAGTGGCAACTGCATCTTCCCACTGCAGTGCTAAAACAATTAGCAGGAGAAGCTCAGGCGCAGCTATCGGGACCCACACTCTGCCCCCGCACGCACTCAAAGCCAGAGGATATCACTCCGCACTTGGAACAAAGCGATTCCAATGAATAGGGAGCTGGCTCGGCTCCGCTGTCCGGGTCGCAGCCGCCCAGGCAGCTACACAGAACCAGAGTCCAGAAATGTCGGTCGCTGTAAATGATAAGTATACCAAAACATTTTTGATTGCTACAGGAGCGCAGGTTTCAATGACAGATCAGCGTACCTATGAAGGTAAAGCTCCTTTAAAGAAACAAACAGTTTCAGTAATAGGCATTAATGGGGCAACCAACACTTACCACATGTACAGGCTAAATTAATGTTGTCCAATGGACATACTGTACAGCCCTTGTTGTTATTGGCAAAATGAATATTCTGGGAATGGGTATTCTGAAAGGGCCGTCTTGGATAGATAGCTGGGGTAAATGGGAATTTGGTAACCCTCCAGTTACAGGAAAAACGACTCTCCATCTGATTAAGCCTATGACCTTCCTGCAAATAGCCCCACTCCTGCCTGAGAGCAAACCAGTTAACATTCCTCAGTATAAACTACCTGCTCCTGCCACAAAACCAGTGACAGAATCACTCAAACAACTAGAGCAACGAGGTATTATAGAAAGAACCCACTCACCATATAACAGCCCCACGTGGCCTGTTAAAAAACCAGACAGGATGCTTGACTATTGACCACAGGGCTTTACATAAAGCAACTGGCCCTTTCACAGCCGCTGTTCCTGCCAGAGTCGGTATAGTTAATACAATAAATGAGCGTGCTTTTCCATGGATGAGAGTGTTAGATAGAAAAGATATGTGCTTTATGAGCCCTATACAAGAGCAAGACAAACCAAAGTTTGCTTTTACTTGGGGTGGAATACAATACACCTGTAATCGCCTACCACAAGGTTTTAAACATAGCCCCACCATCGCCCAGGCTATTTTAGCTAAAGAACTAGAATCAATCATCCTCCCACCCGGAGTAACGATTTTACAAAATATATATAATATTCTAATCGGAGGACCAAATGAGGAAACGGAGCATGAACACTATTGTCCAGCACTTGCAAGAATTAAATAGTAGCATTCCCAACTCAAAACGGCAAGGATCGAGTCAAGAGGTTATATTTTTAGGCACTCGATGGATAGGAGGACGGAAAACTGTGCCAGAATCTGCATTAACAGAGACAGACACAAAATGTTCTGGCATCTTCTGATAAAAAAGAATTGTGGGCTTTATGAGGAACTTTTGGGTTCTGGAGGTCACACATTCCTGAATTCAGTATTCTGGCGAGACCGCTGTATGATTTGCTAAAGAAAAGCACCGTACGGAACTGGGACCAAAAACATCCTGAAGCACTAACTGCTTTAAAAGATGAAATAGTTACTTACCAGCCTATGGGACCGATCCATCCACCCTACACACCCATTTACACTACATCTAGGCAGAGGTGATAAGGGATATCAATGGGCATTATGGCAGCAAGATATGCAAGGTAAAAGGGATTACCCTATTACCTCCGGCTCTAAGTCGTGGCAAGGCTCTCAAGGGAACTACATTCCCTTTGAGAAAGTCCTATTGGTGGCATATGAAGGGCTGCTACTACCAAGCCCTTAACTCAAAAAGGGAACTCATAATTGTGTGTGCCTATTCCTATTTTAAAATAAACGTTATCCGGTAAACCCTTACCCCTAGGGGTAGCACAAAAGACTACCGTGCAGGGATGGGCTTTGTACATACATCACCAGGTGACTAGTGATGGGACGGACAAAGAAAACAAATTATCAGAGAGTGTAGAGCGAATTGGGATGCCTGTGGAGTACTCCCATGCGCCCTCCTCCCCGACGACTGGCACCCCTCGCTGGGACGGCCAGACTAAAGCAGGGGTCTGGCAAGAATAAATGTATTACAAAATTCTGAGGCAGAATGGTGACATGTAAGCGGTTACATGAACGGCTAGGACACACTGGAAGTTATGATTTATTTCAACAGGCTGCAAGGAGAGGATGGCCTGTGACAAAAGATCTGGCAAAGGAAACTGTAGACTCCTGCCATTTTTGTCAAACAATGGTACAGTATATGTCAAAGGGACAACAGTTTGCCAACCTCAGGGAAGTAAACTACTCTGGGAAACCTGGCAAGTTGATTAGATTGGCCCTTTAAAGAGAACACCTGAAGGCTGGAAATACCTTCTCACGGGAGTAGAAATAATCAGTGCTATAGAGAACGTGCAACCCACCCAAGCTGCAACTGGTCTGTCAACCCATAGCTGTATTAAACAGGTGATTTGCCACTCTTCCCTTGCCCCGAGAAATACAATCTGATAATGGATCACAACTGGTCCGTCAACCGTAGCTGTTAAATCAGAAGTAAAATCCTATCGAAACCCTGGAGATGAGGTTGTGGTTAAGCACCCCGCTCAGGGATCCATCTGGGTGTCTTTGTTGCTTTACAAAGGAAAAGGAGTACGGGATGCTATAGACACTAAAGGGAGTAAGTTGATCATAAATGAGCCTTGGATTATGTCCAAGACCAAAGTGTTTTCTTTTGCAGAAAAATGTGTTACCTTGTCGCCATGGGAACACTGATAACGGGAACATACACCCAAAGCCAGCCTCTAAGAGCTTTCACCTTTTCAAGCTGCCCACGCAACAACTCGGGTATTGAAAATAAGTCACAACCCATCGTTAAAGCCACAGTTACAGAAGGAATGCTATCTGGAATAGCACGAGGCCAAGGCCTGGCAGTAGGCAGTAATGTTTGTTACATTAACCCTAAGATCTATGGTTGGTCTAAACTTAGCGGTTTGTAATAACACTGGACAGGAAGCTGCGTACGGTTTTAACAGTCAGTTGAAATGGGTGCTACAGACATGTAAGGCAACTAATCATACGTTAGTGGGCCACGAGAAGTACATTCTAAGAGTAAACAATGAGAACAGCATAATAATTTATGGCAACTTTTCTGTAAACATCAGTAACTACCAATGGGCAAGTCAATGTAAATGGACAAAATCAAAGTACCAGCTGTACCTGATTGTATTTCTTATAAAACATCCCAAACAACCTCTAAGCAGAAATATTCCCCACCTAATGCAATTGCATGATGGACGAGAGCCTATGATTATGGCTCCAAAATTAATGACAATGAATGTACTTTTGGACCTGACCAATTTACGCACCAGTGCATGGATTAAGACTTGGGCTAACTATAGTGACCGTCTCTGTGCTTGGTGGCTACAAAATCATAGGCCAATAGGACATAGAACTAAAAGAGATATTATTCAAACTCTGTTAGGTGGAATTGGTACAGGAACAGGAATATTGAATTCTTTTGATATTGAAACCCTAGCAAATAAATTGTCAGTATTGGGAGAAACCGAAGCTGGTGCAACCAGAATGACTGCAAACTGGCTACCAACAGCTTTATAAACCTCAGTGCAAAATTGGCAAGGTACTTGGCACCTCTGGTGACACACCAATGTATCGCTGTGGTCCCAATCACTACCTACCAAAAATGTACCGCGAGGAGTTGGCTCTGCTTTATCATGCACTGTATTTCAGTTAACAAGTATGTACCAAATAATCTGATTTGGGTAGCCATTGCAAATAGTCAAGGACAAACATTGGAACAACTGCTCCCTGACCTAGTGAAAGACAAATTCAAAGGCAGATGGCTTGAAACTGTTGAAGGGCCTTATTATGATGCAAACACAACAGAACGAATAATCCAATTGCTAGGGATTGGATGAATTAGGCACACTCATACAAAAACAATACCTTTAGGCCGATTTGCTGTCATGCCTAAAGTCTTTAATGGAAATATGTGGGTACCTACAGTAGCCAGAGATGGTTTACATTGTAATACTGATGACACTTATGAAATCAGTAAACATTGCATCTACTGGCTAGCCAGTCGAGGATGGAGCTGCCCTACCATGCCTAGGGCTCCAGAATTATGCAGTATGAAACACTCATCTGGTACCTGCGTCTGGCAACGCGTCCATGGTAATGAGACACGAGTATATGGCAATGGTTTTGGATGTGAGTGTGTATCCACCCTCAGTGCTATTCACTTTGAAGATGATGTTAATTCTGGAGCTGGTAACATTTGCCGTTGTAATGTGACATATGTTTTTGACCCAATTACTAAGCAGGCTTACTGGCTAACTTCTCATATGACTGAACAAAAGAGATCTTACTTTGCACCATTTAATACTTCAATAACACTTGGAGTAACAGTCCATGAACTAGACAACTTTCTCAAACAGAATCCCAAGGTTACTCAACATCTGTCTGAAATTGGGAAAGGCTTAGCAGGAAGAGAAGTGAAGATGACATATGATAATAATGAACTGATTCGTTTAGCAAACGTAGAAACTAGTCTTACAGAATATCATTGGTATGAAGTCTTTACAGGTTGGTCACCAAAAGCCACCAATGTGCTGCGACTCATGTTACATCCTATGCTCATACTGTTGATAATCTCTGTATTGGTATTGTTTGTAACCCTGATATTGATCTGTTATCTTAAAAATCAAATAGTACACATGAACGAAATCTCAGCTCAAGTTAAATCACACACTAGCTTATTGCAAATTATCAGTCTCACATGGATATATGTTCTTACCCTCACCGTGCACAGGCAAGAGAGCTGGTCCTTCATACGATGAATGTATTAAGCGCACTGTGCAACACCAGTAAGCGTTAAATGCTGGTCTGAGCCAAGGGGTGGAATGTGACCAACCAACAACATCCACAATGGGAGAAGGCTCAGAGGGCGAGGTGCCCCATAAATCTCAAGGACAGTGTAGGAATGCAGCGCGCTAACCACAGCTGTTGCACAGAGAACTGATGTTATCTCAAGACAAAGGGGACCAAAGGGTGGCCTTCGTCTTAGCTAAGCAGCCATATCCATTACCTGGACCTGGTGTAAGTTTTTTTTTTCCTGAGCTGACCAAAAGGATGTGAATGTCTCCCCGAAATTAGCCAGACCAGCATGGGGGAAGTGTAATGTGCACAGAGTACAAAACCTCCACGACTAACAAAGAAATTTCAAACAGAGCAACGGGCTTGAGCTGGCATCAACCCACGTGTTCCTTCGTGGTGACGGGGGACGCCCAGCGTTGTGACGGTGAGCGTATTTGAGACCTGTAATGGCAATCACATAGGTATTGTGCTTGAACTGTCCAGCAAGATTTTGTTAAGTGTGTAACACTTGAATTGCGATTTCAGTATAGTGCTGAATCGCTCTGCTAAATCAAAAATCCTGTGTAACATCAAATTCCCCACAGATAAACTTTTATATTGAACATTGCACGCTCTGTAAGCGTGCAGTCTCTAAAAGGACCTGGTCAGAGAGTACTGCACTCTGACAGGCAGGAGCCACATCATACGGGTTTAGTCCAAAACATCTCTTTTTCAGGCCAGTGGGGGACACCGAACATTCACTCTGGTAGCCCTGTAGCCGCTGGATCCTTCCCCTGCATAACTTCGCCTGCGAAAACACGAGATGTTTCCATCCCTGCCAGAGGAGGAAGGGATTCCGCAGGGCTTTCCGCTGGGGTCTGCCGCCCGGCCGGGCTTTCGGCCCTGGCTGCCAGCCGAGGGGGCTGGGGCAGCAGCAGGGCGCGGGGGCCGGCCCGAGGTGCAGGCTGCCCCGGGGCCAGCGCACACCCGGGCCCTTTGTGACGGCCCCGAGCTATTGTGACCGCGCGGCGCCGCGGCCTTTGCCCTGGGCGGCTGCCGAGTCTCGCCCGGCTGCCTTGCGCCCGCAGCGCTGCCGAGCGTGTGCGCGAGGCACGGCGGGTGGAGCGGGGCGTTTTGGGGCTGGTGCTGGCCGTGCTCTGGGGCGGGCAGCAGCTCTCGGTGCCCGCCGAGCGGCAGAGGCGCCGCTGCCTGTGCCTCCTCTCGCCCCGCCAGCCGGAGGGGGCCAGGGCCGGGCGCGGGTGCGCTTGCAGGGCGCAGGGGCGCTGCGTGGGGCACGTGAGGCCCGGGCCCAAGGCATGGAGGCGGCAGCTGGGAAGGCGGCCCTGGAGCGGGTGCGGGCGCAGAAGCGGGAGCTGCTGGAGCAGCTGGAGCTGCTGGAGCAGGAGCGCGAGGCGCTGCAGGGCACCAACGCCCGGCTGACGGCGCAGGCGGCCAGGTGGGCCGATGGCCGTGGGGCTGGGCGCGGGGACGCAGCCGGCTGGGGAGGTGTGCGGCGCTGCGTGCGGCGCAGGCCCCCGGCAGGGCGGTGGGGCAGGCGGGCGGCAGGGCCTGGGCAGGGCGAAGCTGACGGCCCCCCGTTGCTGCAGGCGGCAGAGGGCCAGGAGAGCGGCCGAGGAGCCGCCCGGGCTGCTGGCCCAGCTCGGCGGGCTGCGGGAGCGGCTGCAGCAACGGCAGCAGGAGACGGCCCGCTGCCGGGAGCTGCTGCGGTGCCTGGTAGGTGTGGAGCGCCGCTGGCGCGCGGGGCTGGGGCTGCCCCCGCTGCAGCCCTGCTCGGGCCCGTCCCCGGCCGGCTCTGAAGGCCTGCTCGGCGCCTTCCCCCCGCAGCAGGAGGAGAAGCAGGAGCTGCAGGGCGCTGCCCAGGAGCTGGGCAGGGACAACCGCGCCCTCAGCCAGCGCTGCTGGAGCAGCCGCCGGGAGCTGCAGGCCGCGCAGGAGCTGCTGCCCCAGCTGGAGGTGAGCTGGGCCGGGGGCCTCGGCCTGCCCCGCGGGGCTTGCCCAGCTGGCTAGGCGAGGGCAGCCGTGGGCCAGGGGCAGCGCCGGCGCGGGGGCTGGGGGCCGAGGGCAGCCGGGAGGGCACGGGGCCGGGGACCTGCTGCCGCCCACCGGCCGGCAGGAGGACTGCCGTGCCCTGACGGGTGCTCCTCTTCCTCTGCTCTCCTGCAGCAGCGCTTGCAGGCGGCCCAGCGGGAGAGAGCCAGCAGGCTGCAGGAGCTGGACGAGGTAGCGGGCAGAGGGAGAGCCGTGCTGGCCGGGCCGTGCTGGCAGCCGGCAGCGCGCGGGGGCTCTGGGCAGGGCGTTGGTCCCAGGGGCCGGGACTCCTCGGGGCCTGGCCTGGGGCCTCGCCAGCCCTGCCCGTGGCCTGCAGCGGGGCAGGCGTGAGCCAGGGGGCAGAGCCCGGGGGCTGGACGCCGAGGGGGGTGCCCAGCTGCCAGCTCCGCTCCCTGCAGCGCGTGCCTTCTCTTTTGCAGGAGAAGCAGCACTCAGGCCAGCTCCAGGAGCAGCTGCGGGAGCGGGAGCAGCGGGCGCAGGTAGCGCCGCGGGGGCCGGGGCAGGGGGTGGTGGGCGCCGCGGGGCCGCAGGGCTGGCAGGAGGCTGCAGCGGGCACCTGCACCGTGAGCCTTCCCTCTGCCAGGCACTGTGTGCCGAAATCCGGGACCTGCGCGACGAGGTGGAGGAGCTGGAGATGGAAAAAGCCTAGTGAGTGGGGACCGGGGACCACTCTGCCCCCAGGGGTGCCCCAGCGGGCGATGGGAAGCCAGCAGCAGCGCCGGGGAGGGCTCAGGGGGTCTGTGCAGCGTAGGGGGGGGCCCAGGAGAGCCCCAAGGCTGCTGCGGGGCAGGGCTATGCTGGGACGGGCAGCCCCCGTGGCCATGGCAGCGTGCGCTCGTGCAAGCAAGGCCTGTTGCCTGCAGCAAGCAGCAGATGGAGCAGGAGCCCGAGGCGGAGGGGTCTGTGCTGCCGGAGCGGCTAGAAGCACAGCTGGTAAGGGGGAGAGCCAGCAGCAAGGGCCGCCCTGGCCGGCAGGCTCTCACTGGGGAGAGGGGCACCGGGCAGCCCCGGGCGGCCCCCAACGTGTCCCCGCTCTCTGTTGACCCGCAGGAGAGGGAGGAGCTGGCCAAGAGACGCGGCCTGGCTACCTGGCTGAAGTGAGTTGCCCCTGGGGGCCCTGCTGTCGCGCTGCGGGGTGCTGCTCCCGGGCTGTGGGCTTTGCAGCGGGGAAACGCGCCGCGGGAGCGTTGTGCTTGCGCCGGGCTTTCTTCTGTTGGGGCTGGTGGCCACTCTTTGCCAAGCCTGCCCGAGGGAGAGAGGCGCAGCACCCGGGGGGCAGGTGGGCGCGTTCCCTGCAGGGGCCCCTGCCACGCAGCGGCGGGTGCGCAGAAGCCAGGGTTGGGATGCTGTGCCCTGCCCCGCCTGCCAGCTCTCTCTCCGCTGTCCCGCAGGAGGCTGTGCGTGCTCTTCGTCTGCCTGGAGCTGCTCGTGGGCTGCGTGCTGGGCACCGTGGTGCTCTACGCCTCCCAGTGCGACCGGGAGCTCCTCTACTGCGGGCTGCTGTGGCTGTTGCCCGAGGAGAGCTACGCCCGCCTGGCGTACTGGCTGGCAGAGAGCCTGACCTTGCAGAGCCAGGGGCTGCTGCCCTTCTGACAGCCGTTCCCCCAGCCCCGCGGCTCTCGGGGACTCGGCCTCCCGGGGCCCGCGGAGCAAACGCCAAATAAAACCTCCCTGGTACGCAGTGTGGTGCGGTCCAGTGTGCTTTGTGTGTGCCCCGCGCGAGGGCTTTCGAGCCCCGGGCCCCTGCGCTGGGGCTCATGGGTGTCAGGCAGGGCACCCGTGGGCAGTGGAGGGCAGGGGAGGGATGCGCCCGAGCAAGTGGGGCAAGAGCACACCGGCTCGTGGGCTGCCCCCATGGTGGTGAGCAGGGCTGGGCCCAGCTCCGCGCTCCCAGTGGGTGAGGGCTGGGAAGGCTGTGGGGCTGGGACAAGGGTGCAAAAGAGCTGCGGGAGGACTGCATGGGGCCCCAGGGTCCAGGGCTGCACGCTGACCCGTGGCCTGGGAGGAGAGCGCAGGAGGGCTCAGCTGCCCTGGAGCATCTTGCAGAGCGGCTGAGGTGGGTGGTGAAGTGCACGAGGCCTTCCTGAAGCAACGGGAGGAGGAAAGAGTGCTGATGCCAGAGCGTGGTCCCCCTTGGTACTGCGACCTCGCCGAGAGGCGCTGGCAGGCAGGGCAAGGTGGCAGGATGCAAGGCGTGCTGGAGATGTGGGCAGGGCAGCGTCTTGGTGCTGCTGCTGGGAGGGCCCACAGCTGGGCTGGCCCTGCTGCTTCCCGCCAAGGCAGATGTGGTTGGGGAGGTGACAGTGAGCGGCCAGCTGGGCTGTAGGCACCGGGGTTGCTTCAGGAGGTCAAGACGCTGCAGGAGTGAGGAAGGCAAGTGGCCAGCACCCTGCACCCTCCGCCTCCCCTGGGACTCTTCCCGCGATTGGATACCCTTCATTTACATTATTTTTTGAAGTATAAATTACATATAAAAGCACAATAATTTAAGTCCTGTTAATGCACTAATATCCCATATATTCAAAGTGATATAAATAAAAATTATATTTTTCATGTAACACACAGTCCCAGTATAAGACAAAAGGAATATACAGTTGCAAAGACACAAAGGATATAAGGAAATGAAAAAGGAATGTTCTTGCTGCTTAACTTTGCAAATTGTATGAGGCTGACTGCTAAAGTTCACTAGGAACCTCAAAGAAAGGGAAAGTCTCCAAAAGGCATCTCAGAGCTGACAAATAACTATATCTTCTTATGCTGGAGCCCTCCCCTTTCCATAGACTTTATAGGAAGCGTACAGTGACTATGTTTCTAACTGTACACAGTTCCTTTTGACAGCTGTGAATACCCCCTTGCAAAACGTGACACTCCATACTGTTTACCAGGAGACACACCAGTCAAAAGCAGCGTCTGTCCCAGTGCTGTCAAGCTCTTTGGGTTTGTTGTTTGTTTGGGACTTTTCTGGTTTATTTTGCTTTTTGTAGGTGTGACTGAAAAAATAAGTTCAACCGAGACAATGGGAGAAGTATTTGGAGAGCAGTGATAGGGATGCATGGGCTCGGGACAGTGCACTTCTGTCTTTTGCACTTCTCTGGGAAAAAAAGATTGAGTGGGGGAAAAAGTGCTCAGGCCTAGAGAGGAAATATGACTCTCCATATAAAGTATATGCTCACAAGCTATTGACACTTCAAATTCTGCATGACTGAGGACTTTGTCCCAACCTACCAAAGCAGCTGGGATCACTCAAGTGGAGGCAAGGAGCACAGAGTCAGCTTGCTCTCTGAACATTGTGAATCCAGCGCTGACAAGACTTTCCTCTGCAGATTGCCAGGGTCAGGGCAGACTCACAAGAACAGCATGCAACTTGATCGCTGAAGCTCTCTTGGAAAAGAGAGTGATAGGAAAGCTATGCTGGAGAACTCCTTTGATTGCTTCTCAGCACCTCAAGGTGTTTTGTTTTGTTTTGTTTTGTTTTGTCTTCTTTTACTGGGAGCATATTGCCTCACAAGAAACACTGCCACATCTTCATCCTCAGCTACGGTCTGGACTCCCTATCATGAACATGTTTTCTCCAACTTGTTTCATCTGGACATTCATCCTTATAAATAGGAAGCTCCTGAGAAGTACAGAAAGCTTCTCCCTTTTAAGAAGGATTCAGTGTTCTTTGCTAAGGAATTGCCATGCCCCAAACTAATACACTTGATATGAAAATTCACAGAGCAGCAGGCAGTCCATTTCCATCATGCCATTCATCCTTTTTAGGAAAGAGAGGCCAGGAAAGGCGAGGTGGTGGAGTTGCCCTTTATGTGAGGGAGCAACTAGATGTGTGGAGCTCTGCCTCGGGGTGGATGGAGAGCAAGTGGAGAGCCTATGGGTAAGGATTAAAGGGCAGGCTAACCTGGGTGACACTGTTGTGGGGGTTTACTACAGGCCACCTGATCAGGAAGAGAAGTTGATGAGGCCTTCTACAGACAGTTGGAAGAAGCCTCACGATCACAGGCTCTGGTTCTCCTGGGGGACTTCAACCACCCTGACATCTGCTGGGAAGAGAGCACAGCTAGGCTCAAACAATTGAGGAGGTTCCTGCAGAGCACTGATGATAATTTCTTGACCCAGGTGGTGGATACACCAACAAGGAGAGGTGCGCTGCTAGATCTTGAACTAACAAACAAAGAAGGTTTGGTTGGAGATGTGAAGGTTGGGGGCAGCCTTGGCTGCAGTGACCATGAGATGGTGGAGTTCAGGATCCTGTGAGGAGGAAGCAGGGCAACGAGTAGGATTGCAAGGACGGACTTCAGGAGAGCTAACTTTGGCCTCTTCAGGGACCTACTTAGGGGAATCACATGAGACAGGGCCCTAGAAGGAAGAGGGGTCCAAGAAAGCTGGTTAATATTCAAGCATCACTTCCTCCAGGCTCAAGAGCAGTGCATCCCTCTGAGGAAGAAGTCCAGCAAAGCGGGCAGGAGACCTGCATGGATGAGCAAGGAACTCCTGGCAAAACTCCAGCAGAAGAAGGAAGTACACAGAAGGTGGAAAAGGGGACAGGCCTCTTGGGAGGAATACAGGGACATTGTCAGAGTATGCAGGGATACAACAAGGAAGGCTAAGGCCCATTTGGAATGAAATCTGGCAAGGGATGTCAAGGACAACAAGAAGGCCTTCTTCAAATACATCAATAGCAAAAGGAAGACTAGGGAAAACGTGGGCCCACTTCTGAATGGGGCAGGTGCCCTGGTAACAAAGGATATAGAGAAGGCAGAGTTGATGAATGCCTTCTTTGCTTCAGTCTTCACTGCTAAGGCCAGTCCTCAGGAATTCCAGATGCTGGGGACAAGAGAGGAAGTCTGGAGAAAGGAAGACTCTCCCTTGGTGGAGGAGGATCAGGTTAGAGATCTTTTGTCCAAACCTGACATCCATCCAGACGAGTTTTCCAAGTTAACAACTGGCTGTGCCACTGGTGTTGTCAGCAGGGCTTTGGTTTCTATGGCCGTGGAACCCTGTTTGAAGATCAACAGCTGATGGGGAGCGATGGGATCCACCTTACCAAGCGGGGCACGCTGCCAACAGATTGGCCAGCTTGGTAAGGAGGGCTTTCAACTAGGCAAGACGGGGGAAGGGGAGTGGTATAGTGGCAGGGGAGTCAGTAAAACACCGCTCAAGTCAGGATGCCTCCAGCGGGTGCATGCAGCCAGGGGAGACAGCATGGGACATGGCTATGGAGGATCCTCTTGCACCTCTCCTGGGAAGCTTGCATGCTTGACTGGCTCTCTGAAATGCCTGTATACCAATGTGCGCAGCATGGGGAATAAGCAGGAAGAGTTAGAGATCTGTGTGCGGTCACAGGACCATGATCTCATTGCAGTGACAGAGACATGGTGGGATAGTTCACATGACTGGAATGCCGTCCTGGATGGCTACGTGCTTTTTAGGAAAGACAGGCCAGGAAGGCGAGGTGGTGGAGTTGCTCTTTATGTGAGGGAGCAACTAGAATGTGTGGAGCTCACAGACACGGCAGCCAAAACATTACAGCCCTTGACAGCCGGGCCTGGGCTAATGGCTCCTGGAGAAATCCCGGTGACTACACTTTGTTGGCTTCTGTGCTAAAAGGCTCTCCTGTCCACATGCCCAAAGGAGCAGAAGGGAAGAGGGGCAGGAGGGGGAAGCAAATCCCCTCCCTGAAGAAAGGAGCAGCCTGGCCCCACTCCCGTCTTCCCATTAAAAGCCATTTCTAACTATTTTCCTGGGTGAGGAGACTCTCTGTTGTGTGTGCCTGCGTGTGGCTGGAGGGGTACGTGCCAGCAACGGGAGTCGCACCAGGGGCCAGGGTCCCCGTGCGTCTCTGGCGCAGCACCTGGAGCTCCTTAGGTCCTTCTCCTCACACCGCTCCTCAGCTGGTCAGGTCCTACCTGTCCTCATGCACAGAGTGCTGCTTCTGTAGATGCAGGATTTGCCTCTTCTCTTTGAAGAACTTACAGGAAGTTTCTTTTGGCCAAAGCCCCAAGTTTCTCAAGAGCCCCCGGACTGCACCTGAGTCTGTCAGTTGTGAATGTGTGCGCACCGATGGCTCACCCTGACTTGTGGTGTCTCTAGCAAGATATAAGCATAGTAATAAAAGGAGGTAGTGCCTGAATGGAATCGCTGACCAAGGTAGGAATTACGAGGGCAACCATTTCAGAAATGCCAAATGAGGGTGCAAAGCAAGCACAACCAGGCCATAGAGGGAAAGAAGGGTTAAAAGAAGTGGGATGTTTGCACGGGAAGGTGAGGATGGCAAGAGCATAGAACTTGGAAGGGGTAAAGGAGAGAAAAACACAAGAGAGATGAAGCAAAGGAGGGATCAGGGCTGTGCGGGGGTAGCTGCCATCACTTAAACATCTCTGACTGGAGCAGGACAGGAAAGCAAGCTGATCTGATCATATGGGTGTCTGGCTTAGTTCCATGGTCAAGGAGAACCAAGTGCTTTTGCAAACATTGACAAGAGAAGTCAGTCACTGCGACGCTTTTCAGACAGTGGTATGAAAAGGATCATCTGAAACAAGCCCCACAACCACTACCTTCCCATGCTCTTACCATAACTGAAGCTGGACACCACTGACATCATGTCCGAACGAGAGATGGCATCATCGACTAAAGCAATCCTAATTATGTTTCTTAATTCTGGTTGCACAAGTTACTCCTCAGTGTGCTTTGTTTAGTAGTAACGCAGCATTATTACTTTATTGCTACCACTTCTTGCAAAGTAACTCCTTTACGTTACAGGATTACTAATCTTCCACTTCTTTCAAATACCAGTTGCTTAGCTCTGTTTTCTGGATTTTGATTTTTCTCTCCCTTGGATAGTCTACATTTGGGCCCAGAAGATAAATTCCTATGTTAATATCACTGCATTTTTCTATGCAGAAAAGCTCAACGGCGTTTTGCCTCCCCTCTACAATGATTAATACTGACCCGTCCAAGCCTGTTGCTTCACTCCACTTCTCCAGTTCTCGCCTGTTTGCACTCTTGTGGCTTGGTTGCCCGTAGGCCATTAGTGCACAGTCTGTGGCACCTTGGAGCACAGAATATTGCATCGTGGAGGCGGACGAGGAGCCCCAGTCGGAGAGGCAACCCTCACCGCAAACCATTGCCTCTTGCTGACCAGAACGGACCAGGAATGCCCGTTTTTCTGAAATCTCTGTTGAGCTAAAACTTGGACCTGAACCTTCCAAATGCTCGGCGGCCCTTTCTCAAGAACACTTTGGCCACAGAGCAGGACCCTGTTCAGCCCTGGAACTCTTGGCAGCCAGGAAAGAGGGCGCAGAGTAGTGGCGTGGTGTCACACAGCAACTTCTCTCCCGCCGAGCTCCTCTCTGTGCCTTGCTGGCCAGAGAACCCCAGCAACCTCTGGGAAATGCGCCTTTCCCTCTGTTCCTGCATGGCAATGTTGTCTTGCCAATCCTTTACCTTGAAGGACTGGAGATTGTTGCTTGAGGCCAACCACTCCCTGTGAGAAGGAACTGTTCCTAATGAACACCTCTGAAATAACATTCTATACCATACACATGTTGGTAAAAATCAATCTTCCCAACCTCACCAAATGCCCACCTGGCTTGCAGAAGCGCAACAGCTGTCTTGCTAGAGCCATGCTCTCTCTAATAACATCTGAAAACGTAAAAACCTTAAAATTCTCTTAGGACACTGTCAGGCAAGTACTGTGATTCCTCAGATGCTGACGCCGGAATCCAACTGCCACTTGGCCTGTGTGGTAGTTAAACGGCCTGCCCGAGCTTCCCAGGCCAGCAGAAGTGTACGAAAGGGGAGGGTCCCACACACGGGCTCTGGTCCCTGCACGCCAAGAGCAGCGCTATGTCGTGAAGGGAAGTTGTCACTGCAGGCTTGGGAAGGGGTTGTCAGGCGGGAGAGGGGAAAGCCGGCGTGAGCCCTGGGAGAGGCTGCCGCCCACCACGTGGCACCACGGTCCTTGGGTGGGAAGGGCAGGCTGATGTCATCTGGCCTTGTCTGGAAGGAGCCTTGGAGCAGGAAGGCTCTTGCCTTGCCAGGAAGCCCAGAGCCCCCCCCTGCTAACGGTGTGTGCAGAAGAGGAGAGGAAGGTGACGTCCCCTCAGCCCAAGACACCACAGGGTCACAGCCACAGGGGCAGCTGTTACTTTGGCAGCCCTGCCTCAGCCAACCCTTCAGCGGTCACAGAAAGACCCTCTGTCTCCGTAGCGGCGAGCTGCTGCCCCTGTGCTCCTCAGCATCGTGGTGAGAACGAGACAGCAAGGGCATGTGAAGCTGCAGAGGGGATTCGTGGCCCCCAGTCTCTCGGTCGCCACTGCTCCCAGCAGAAAGAGGGAAGAGCCCAAGAGCTGGTGACGCAGAAGCTGTACGGGCTGGAAAAGCTGGTGCTTCCCTTGCACAACCTGACTGATGCAGAAGGCCGAGCAGAAAGAAGCAGCCGAGCAGAAAGAAGCAGCCGCAGCCCTGGCTCTCTCTGAGTTTGTCGAGAGGCGCCAGGATGAAGCTCAGCATGCTTCTTGCACCCCGGAGTCACAGCCAGAGCAGCCTCCGTCTCCAACTGGAGGTGGGTGAGAGAGGGACTTTCTCTCGGAGGAACAACACTTTGTTCAAGCTGTCCTCAGTGTCTATGATCTGCAGGAATACAGGAGCAGGCTTGGGACAGCCTGTGGTGAAGGCAGCTGAGGACACTGGCAAGGCTGAGGGGCATGGACAGAACTGAGGTCTTTGTCCTACTGCTGTTTTCTCTGTCACCAAAGCCTACCGGAAGATCCCAGGGCCTCATTGCCTCCTTAGGGAATTAGCGCAAACGAGCTGTAACATTCAGGTGCAGACTTGAGTGGGAAAAGTTTAGCTTGTAACAAGAGTGAAGTCCTCAGGTGACTGATGAGGGACATGGCAGTGTTGGGGAGATGGGGAGGAAGGTTGTCCATACAGTGTCTGACCTCCAGGAAAGTGCTTTTCCTACATGCCCATTCCTGGAGTCTCCATCCTTCAGCTACACTCCCAAAGCCTCTCCATTTAGCTGTACAATACTTGAAGAGAATTACAGGGAGAGATGCGATTTGTCAAGGCTTTTTGCATGTTAATGAGCCCCATGGTGTACTTGGTGCTGAGTCCATGAACCAGAGCTAGCGAGAGGAGACTGAGGAAAATGTTCCAGAAGCCCAAGTCAAAGCAAACCTCAAAGTTTCATGGAGCATTTATGAGTCCCACTGAGCCCCATTAGCAACAAAGACTCACCGGGGGCTGATTCGAGCAGAAGATTATAATCACTGATTACAGGTAGGCAAAGGAAATGGGCAGGTGGCTCTGATGCCCCATAAACCCTTCCTGTGCTTTATCAAGCAAAATGGCCAAGCACAGGCACCAAGCCCCTGGGAAGGGAGATCCTTTCTTTTGCTCATTGCCCAGGGCTCTTCCTGGGGGCAGTGTGCAGGTGGGGGTGTGCAATGCTGAGTGCAGGACAACAGTATGGCACCTCCCAGGGTCCCCAGGGGGCAAGGAGGCAGTTCTGTCAGGGCCCTTCAGCCTTGCCAGCACTTTTGTCTGTCTCCACCGCAGGCCGCCCCATGCTGTCCCGTGCCTGCTCCTGTGTCCCTGCAGACTGTAGGCAGCCAGCCTACTTCCCCACCTTGCTCTCCCCCTGGGATCTCCCTGCCTCTGCTGAGGCCTCTCCATCCTTGCTGCCTGTTCCTTGAAACAGGGACTGACCCGCAGATCCCCTTGAAGTGACCTAGTGTTCAGCTAGCGCCCATCCCTTTAAAAGGCTAATTATTAGAAGAAAGTGTTCATGTGCTGGATGCTTTTAAAGCATCAGGAAGACCATCACTTTATTATTACTGCACCTCATAGACTCACACTTTTCATTAGCATACATTATGAAAGCCGGGTAATAATAGAGTTAATTGACATTTATTAGCAACAGTTAGATGGCTGCCTCATTCAGATTGTTGCTAGTGAAAGGAAAGTCTCATCTAACAGTCGTCTTTAGTGTAAGCAAAGGCTATATGGTTTAGTGGTTAGGCTTCCCAGTGGGACTTAGAATACGTCAGCTGTTCTCCATGCTGGGGTATTCGCTTGCTGCCTGGGAGAAGTTGGGTAAATCCTTCTCGTTCTTCAGGTTCTTGTATTTGAAATGGGGCTAGGGATGTTTCCCGTCCTTTTGCAAGAGCCTTTGGAAGAAAAGTACTGGAGGAGACATCTGTATTTATTCACTCCTTTCTTTGCCTTGCTCATGACCCCAGAGGACCAGGACGCTTGAAGAGGACTAGTGGGGTAGGATCAGCAAGGAAAGACCTATCCCAGGATAGATAAAGGATGGATCAATAGGACAGGAACAGACAGGAAATGGTGGCTAAATCAAAACGGGACTCAAAGTTTCTTGTAGACTCACGTTCTCCCCCTGTATTTTGATGTGTAAGTAACTGATAGGCCTTTTACAGGATTTTTAAAACTTTTTGAACTAGCGCTGTTGTTCAACAGTGAGGTTGGGCATCATGTGCAATGAGACTGACCTGAAACTTAATGGGTAAGGATTTGCACATAAAACGCAGTGAATTCATTTTCTACTCTCCTAATTCTTAGTCTTCCCCATTAGCCACTAGAGATCAACTTTTCATAGTACCTGGCAAAAGGTTGCTGTCTTGCGGGGTTAATGAAATTAAAAAGGGGCTCTGTCATTGAAATGATGGCATGCCAATGTCATTTTAAAGACAAGTTTAGGCAATGATTTCAGATTGTGTTCATGAGCCATGTGGATATCTTAAAGCTTTCAAAACTCTGCAGCTATAGTAGTCTGTGACTTGGGCCTAAGTATACATATTCTTGTAGGCTGTGCGCACATTGGTGCATAGTTTTGAACAAGCTTTGTGGGTTTTCTTTTAATTTCATTGCAATTTAAAGAGGACAAAAAAGCTGTACGCTGGTTCAAATGGAAGAGAAATAAAGTCATATTGGATCAGCACAAAAGATTGCCTAGGCACAGAAACCTTCCTCAGACAGCATGCAGTAGCAATTGCCCAGTGAACATCACCAGACCCTGTACAGCACGGCCCCTCCCTCAGTTTGCCCTCTCAGTTTTCAGCAGTTGCCAATTTTGAGACTTTTTAAAGCAAAGGCTTTTGCCATCCCCTACAATTGTCTCTTTTCTGACTTCAAGAGCCCAAGGTGGTTTTGTCTGGTCCGAGTAGAAATCCTCCACGATTCTGACAGTCTTTGTTGTATTTCTTTGCACTTTTCCTGTTTTGCTTTGTCTACAACTGCACCTGTGGGGTTTTCTCCAATAGTGGAGTTCTCTGCCGTGTTGTCCGCTCTTTCCTAATGACTCCTAACTCGGAGGTTTGTTTATCATCAAGCTGACATTTTATGATAACCATCCAGAATGATGTCATACTTTCCTGAGTAGTAATAGTTAATTTAGAACCACTCACTGTAGATGTTGGTTATTCCTTCCCAAGCACATTATTTTGCCTTTATCAGCGATTGACTTCATCCCCCATTTTGATGCATAGTCATTTAATGTCACAATACCCTTTTCAATGATTTGCAGTCAGTCTGAATGTTGTCTTCCTTGCAAATTTTGAATCATCAGCACACCTCAGTACTTCCCTGCATAACCTCTTCTTACAGCCTACTTTCTTCAGGCCTTTAGCACGGGACATTGCTGAGGCATCGTGAAAATCGAGAAAGACCCAAGCTGCGTCACTGATTCCTGAAACCAAGAGTTCTTGCTAATGGTGTGGCTAATCTTAACATCCTGAAGCCAGAGTAGAGTTGATTCCTCCACAACAAATTACGTGTATCAACACATCTGCTAATTCTAATCTCTTTCAAAATTGACTGGACTATTATCTGTTCTGTTAGCTCTTAGAGTAGAGATTATCAATTTGCCCCAGGAGATATGTTTTAAATAGCAACCTGAAAATCCTTTGGGTGGAAAAGTTTCCCTGACAGGAAGGTTACACGGGCCAATCCTAAGGAAGCCAACGGTGTATGTTTAGGACTCTCTGCAGTGAAAGCCAATGCCAGAATGATTATCATCCAATAGCTTCACACCTAACACATGAAAACAGAGGGTGTTGCTGATTTCTGTAATACTTGATCGGATTCTCGATTTGAATGTCTTCTTCAAAAAAACTTTCAAAAGGCAGAAGAAGAAGAGTGTGTGCCAGGTAATGAATTATGCATGTGGTCTGCAATACAGAATTAAAAAAAAAAAAACCAAACAACGCTTGACTAGAATAGCATTTGACCAAATCTATATCCCACCATAGAGATTGTTGCTGTGACCTTAGCTAGGGCCGCCCTCTGGTTCCTGACCTCCTTTTACAAGGGAGGGAAAGTATGTGCAGTGTATAAGAGTGCTGAGTGCTTCTATTTATCTTTAATGAGTTTTCACTGTACAGATTAAACTGATACCTAGAATAAAAATTTCAGAAACATTTAAATAAGCTTGACAATTACATAGCTGGGCCTGGGTCACGAGCATCTTGAAGAGGAGATCGGAGACTTTGTGTTTGCTATTCTCTGGGACGCCAGTGCCTCGGGCACTCTTGTGTGTCTCAATACGACTAGAACCATCACAGGCACTGACTTTAAACCACAGTTTAGCCTCACATTCTTTAATGTATATTGCCTCAGTGTAAATCAGAAAAAAAGCTGGACCGCAATAGACAAAGAGTTATGCAGCGAAGAAAAGGGCCATTCCTTCCCTTTTTAGCAACCCTTTCCTTTCCTGTTTTTCTCTTTTGATTGCCAATGTTACTTTGGAGTCCATTTCCTTTCCTAGACAATTTAGCTGCATAGAAATGCAATGTGCGGACCCTGTCCTCATCACTGGCATACAGTAGCACCTTTCAGCAGTACAGTGAGGGATATAGCAAGCGTTCATCATGTGTGCTTAGCCTTTTGTCACATGTTCACATCTATCCTTTTCCTTGTCCCTCCCATTTTTAACCCTGTAATCTAACCAGCCTGGGGATAGACTTTGGCGAGTCTTCATCTTTTAAGCAGGAACTTCATTATAGTACTCTGTTTTTCACCATTTCGGTCACCTTGTAGGTTGATGTGGCTTAGCCACTGAGCTCGCTCTGGGAAATGACAAGCAGTTAGTATTTAGGAAAAAAGGTACTTAAGAGAAGGAGATATTTATTTCCATGTATTACTTAGCGTCCTAAAAAGAGGTCAGCCTACAGTATTCGTGCATTAGTCATTACAGAGTAGCTTTTTATCCCTTACACTTGTCATGAGGGCTAGGGAAGAGGAAGGAGCAGTCCGCCTTGTCTGTTTCGTTATAGTTTGAATGTTGGAAGAGGTGAGAGAATGGGACTCTACATCTGTACTATGTACTCACATTGGAGAGAAAGGCTGTGCTTTCCCCTTGTAGGTGATGGATTTTGTGTTTCTTCGTAATAGAATGCTCAGGATCACATTCATTAAAAGGCCTTGTTTTGTAAAAGCAGAAATACTTTGTGGTTTTCTTGAAATGTGTAATGGAAGCCTGTTGAGGGCAATGGCTGGCTGACTCACTGTAGTTGTTCATAAAGACTGAGGATGGGCACCCCCCACACCTGATGTCCTAGGGTTTTCCTGTAATGGCTACAACAGCACAGAGAGTTTCACGTGCTCCTTTTTCCCCTTGTAATCCTTTTTCAAAGCAGAATGAAAACAAATGGTGAAATACTGAAAACTGCTGCAAATTGGCTGGCTCTAATCAGCAGTTCTTGAGTTCAAACAACTGCCTTGCACTAACCTCTGACAAGGCTACGTTTTCTTTACCAAGAAAAGCTTCACCCTTAAGACAGAAATTCCTGCTGGTGGAAATGGGCCATAGAGAACAATTGTCATTTCCCAGCCATGGTTTAACTCCGAGGTGCTGGTCCTGGGTCCCTGAGCATCTGGAAGAGGACATCTGAGACCTTGTGTTTGCTATTCTCTGAGTCGCCGGTGCAGAGAACAGATGGCAGGTCAGGCTCTTGAGGTGACCGTGTTACAGAGAAGACACTTTGCTGCCTTCAGCACTACTCGGCGTTCCCTCAAAACTGATGGCTTCGTGCCCAGGTAACAGGCAAAGTTGAGCAGCTACAAACTTTTCAGCCTATAAGTGGCATCAATTGTCTCTCTTCCCTGAAGTGGTCTGCACGGTTTAAATGTCACTTTGCAGCTTATGCCAAGGTATGAAAATCTAGTAGGTGCTTCACATGTTCTATATAACAATAATGAATATTTCAGCAGGAGTGTATTGCAGAGAGAGATTTCTGCAAGGTCAGTCAAAGTCAGCCTTCTCCTTATCCAGGTTTAGTTGTGGAATAGTTTGCAGGGACTACAAAGCAAGAAGCCCTCTGTGCCTGATATGGATTAGCTGTCTTGATCTTTCTTGCTCTATGGCCACTCTTGTGTGTCTGAATACCACTAAAACCACCACAGTGACTGTAGATTGGCTATTTTCACTTGATGCAGTCCTCTGATACCAAATGCCCACTTGCTATGCCTATCACATCTCTCAGTCCTGATGAGATTGTCAATGGTCCCTGGCAATACTCCTCAAGATTATTTGGCTAATGGGGTTTCTTACAGAGGTAACTTTCTTACTGAAAAGAAGTATGGAGGGGTTTTTTTTTTGGTTCTTTTGTTTTTTGTTAGAAGGTAATTTTTTTCAGGTATTGGGCAACATTCTATTTTTGGCTGAAGAAACTTGCAAAACATAATTTCAGGGCCTCGAGTGGACACACCCTCGATATTGCCTCTTGTCCACTCCAAATCAGCAGTATCCGATCTATGCTGAATTTGCAAGTGTAATATATGGTAATTTGGATCACTGGGTAGAAACTAGGCATATCTTTGTGAATGAGAGAGAGAGAGAGAGACGTGTTTTGTTGTCAGATATTTCCATAAAGGCAGAATCAGTGTGAAAGTATTAGATAAGGTGGTGCCTCCCTCTGACGGCTTGCTTTTGCCTTCAGGCATTACTGCAGGCAAATTCATATTGGGCAGTTATGAAATATCACCAAAGCTTAATGCAACAGGATTTTCCTGGCCAATACTGGCTCAAGGCTTTCAGCGCTGTCAGTAGAATTGAATTTTGCCACCTTAAAGATGAGATGTGGAAGCCAGGCCTTCAATGCCCCTGCCAGAAGAAGGTGAAAGAGGCTGAGGAAGGAATGGGGCTAGCCCAGAGGATCAGGAACCCTGGAGCGATCGGTCTTGATTGTCCCACTGGCAGTGCCAGAACGGGAGAAGATGGGGTTGTGAACGCTGGCAGTGTCTAACCCCATCCCTGCCAGTAATCACCAACCCAGATAACCTCATCCCTTCTTTTGCCTGGCTCTCCAGAGCTTTGACATAAACAAAGCAGATGTCAAGCCCAAGACCTTGTTCAGGACCTAGCTGACTTTCTACCAGGTAGTCACATGAAGCTAAAGATGCGTAGAACTGCCTCCCGATGTAGGCTCCCAATATATTTACATGGTTTTGTTAACCCGTGAGTCCAGCCTCGAGCGTGCCCCAGGAAATCCAGGCAGCTTTCTCAGCAGGCTGCCTTAGCTGGGGCAGGCAGGATGTTGCTCTACTGCTGCCAGGCCTGAGCTGGCACAGGCAGAGCTTGGCAGCCAGGTCCGCCCTGCCCTCTCTGACTGCAGAAGCACCATGGGAAGAGGCAGCCCTGGCATCTCTGCCCCTGCAATGTAGACTTGCACTTACCAGTTCTGGAAATCTGACCTCCCAACAATAACAATCAGCAGCCCAGACGGAAGGACTGAGTTCTGCAGTCAGTTCTCTTCAGTGCACAGCTGAGGAAGTGCTTTCAACAATTCTTATACAGTCTATCCTCCGTGACTAATGTTTTGTTAACAAATAGTTTGTTGTGCAGCTCATATGACTGTTAGGGGTTCCTAAAAAATACCTGAGCTGGTTTTACTAAATGCTTGTTACACTCCTACCTTGGCACATGCCAGCTGGGTATTTGGTGTTGCAACATCGTCTTGTTTTTAAGGTAGAAGTGGAATCTGTATCTTGACCTGATTTCTCAGTTTGAGTCTGAACCACTTTTCTGCACATTCAATCTTTATATTCCCGTTATTGCTGGGGTGCAAAGTTATTAAAATTAGGCATGGATTGTTCTTACAAACGCTCATGAACAGGAAATCAAATACTGCATAGGGATTAATTCTCTTCAGAATAGCACCTCTAAGCTGTTATTCCTTAAATTAATTCTCGAGCTGAAGTACTAGCTTTATGATATTTTAACATAGGACACAATTTACATGTGATTGACTTTCCAATTTCTCTTTCAGGCATGCAAAACGATGTGGTTCTGGTACAATATTTAAGTCGTTCTTGTATGCCAGCTGGAAAGAAAAAACTATGTAGTCTTAAAACACAAACACACACACACACACACACACACACACACACACACACACACAATTGCTGTAAGATGCTGTTTAGATTTATAATCTAAATTATACCATGAATTTAAGGTCCCACTCCATTCAGGCAAGTCATGGGACCAAGCCTATCGTTACAATAAGCTTATACATCAAACCTTGCTTTGAAAACAAATGGATGGACTGAAATATCCTTCTGGTTACAATAATATTGAAATCTAGTATGCTTCACATAGTCTGGCTTCCCTCTGTTTAAAGTTATTAGCAAAGATGAATTTGGTTTTGTAGGATTGAAAAAAAACCATACTGTAGACACTGGAGACATAATTATCACTATGCACTCTGTGTCGCTATATAAAATGTTCCCATGAATTCAAGTATTTGCTTCAGGTTTCAAAATTGTACGTGTCCTAAGTGAATGTATAGCGGCACTGTTATTTAATTACATTTTTGCCATCATTCGACCAATATGGTTCCTATGGGATTATACTAAAGTCATTTTGGGAAACAATATAAAAATAGGAAATTATTCAGTGTAAAATTAGGGACTTTTCCCCTTTTTTTCCCATCATTCTCTCTGTCATGGATAGTGGTGTTTCGTAACTTGTGTGGAGATATTTTTCTGCAAGAATAGAACTTGTTGATCAAACATTTTGGCAGCAACTCCCTCTTTTTTTTCCAAGTGCTCACACAGAGGGTAACTCTTTTGGGGAAGTCTTTGGAAGACAGCATTTCGATTTTGTCATTGTTAGAGTCATTGGGTGCCAATATCTGTGTGGTGGAGTCTAAATGTCCTTAAATCGTGAACAGTATACCCTGAAGATATTTTCAGTGCACAGTAAACCATTTTTATGTAGATCAGCTGTCAACTTCACAGTCTCAGCCTTAGCTAGATTCTTTCTTATTTTCATGTCATGAGCAACAATAACTGAAGTGTCAGTTAGCTAACAAGTCTGCTTCTCATTGCCACCTAACTGAAAACTCACTGTAGAAAGCTGGTATTTACCAGTTTATTATTATTACTGTAGTCAGTCAGAGAAGGCAGCAGCTAAGATTTAGGAAATTCTCTGTGCCTGTGGAGAGCCCTGTTGTCCTCAGTGGGTCACAGCAGAAATCCACTTGTGCACGGTCTGACGCAGGGATGTGGTCATATACAGAATCTTTTTTAGCCGTGATTACCTTTTCACCAAGTGCACTGAAGGCCTATTCCATCTTTCAGCAGCATCAAAGGGATTAAGGGCAGGGGTTTAGTACTACCCATGTGATTCATTGAAGGAACCGATGGACAAGAGGAAATTAATTCCTTGTTGTTGCTTATTGAGTTTCCGGTAGCTGTGATGGGGTCTTATGGGATGTGGTGAGAACCCCATTGTGTCCATAGCTCTTTGCAGAATTGTGAACAACAGAATTGCATTTTTTGTGTAAGCCCAGAAAGTCTTTGCATCTTTTTTCTTTCCCTCCCGTCTTGCAGTAAAGGACTTTACCCCCAGGTAAATGCCCACTTGCATAGGCATATGTGTCCATGGTATTGATTTGACTTTCAAGATGGTATAGCTTCTGTTTTTCAGGTGGGTAACGGTAGGAATGGAATAACTGGGCCCTCTGTCTCAAGATAGGATCCTGAGATTGGCAATTTTGATGCAGATTTAGATAAACATCTCTAAGGAATGGCATAAATATAAACATTCTGCCTCAGAATGATGGCTGTGTTGAGGGAGGGTCAGCTGGGGGAGCTGTGTGTGATCCAGGTAGGCTTTAGCATCAGTATTCTTTCATAAGCCACAGGCCCGAAATATGCCATTGAACCAAGAATTTAAAGCCATTAAAAAACTGTAAGCTTAACTTGAAAACACAGGCCAATTCCTGCAGCTCATTCTGAGCCTGCGCCAGTCGTTAGATAAAACACAGTTGCTTAGTTCTCCTTCGCCGTGATTTCAGCTCATCCTCTTTTCTTCATTTGGGGGGGCGGGGGGGGGGACGGGACTAAGCGCCCGTTGCTGGGACGTAGCTGGTGAGTTCATCGTTTGAATGTGACCCTGTGCACAGGCCCCCACGACTCCAGTGCCTCTGCCCTGCTCTGCGCCGTGCAGGGGCTCTGGCTGGTGAAGGGGGCCAACGGGGCCGTGGGGGGGCTCAGGTGCCCCCGCACCCACCTTGCCTCTTCCCTGTCTCTGCAGCCGAATCGGCAGGGCAGAGCGCGTGCCTCTGCCGCAGCTGCTCCAGGATGTTTTTGGCAGGTCATTCCGCAGGCTTTTCGGCAGTTGAGATGCTGCAGGTTTTGAAGAGGAGTGGGCAGATGCCTTTTTTTTGCCCTTCCTGCCTCAGATACGGTAACCTCCAACAGGAGAGGCCTGCTGACACCAGTGTCTACAACGGTCATGATGTATTTTGCCCCTGTGAGAGACTGTATGCCCTAAATGGAAGGCATCATATACACATACAGCCATGTGCATGCACATGCGTGTGTATGTGCAGCTGCCTGCAGTTCAATTTATATTCATGCCAAGTTTGGATTCTGTTTCACTGTGAGGCAATCTTGGTAGTCTTTCATCCCAAGGAGCTTTCTCAGGAAAGGCACTTTGTCATTTTCCATTTTGGAGTTTATGTTCTAAAGCATATTTTTAATGGATTCGCCTCTGTGGTTCCTGTGTGAAATTTTAGTCCGCTCATGTACTTTAGGAATCGTCTCAAAATGGTTTTCTTTATGCTCTGGAAACTCAGTTCTTAGACCCCCTCGAGGTCCATCACACTGTTAACCTATTGACAACCAGCCCCTGCTAAGAACCTGGAAGTAGCTTCAGCTATTCCAACAGCATACAGGTTGATTTCATTTTGCATTTGTTTTTTAAATATTTGGCAGAGGGCTGGAAAAAATAATGCATTCGTGAAAATGATTCACTGAAATTACACTTGACTTTTCTATAATTTTGTCAATGGCTGGATAAGATAATGTCTCTACGATATTCTATGTACTAGGAAGCCTAAGAATACAATGTGGGGGATGCTTCTTTTGTTAGGAGTTGAGATCCCATCACGCTATATTTTGAAATAGGAGGCTTGTCTCATACCTGGCTACCTTATTAAAACTGAATTGAATTAAGATATTTTTTTCTTTTCTTACCTTTCCCCCCAGAGCATCAATTTTTCATGTTTCTTGTTCTCATTTTGGACGCTGCTTTCCAGAAAAGGGAGAGAGAAAAAGAGCAATTCTCTACCTATTCCTAGTCTTCAAATATGACTGTTTCTTTGGCAGTCCTTTCCTTTTTCTCTGCAATGTGGTTGAAACATCATTCAATATTTGCAGCTGGTAGGTCTCATGTGGAGAACAAAAATGCAGTGTAACAGAAAACTGAAACAGGAAATTTACTTCCTTTCTGAAGTAAAGGAAAAAATGTCTTTTAACAGCAAGTCTTCATTTTCTCTTGCTACATAAGGAAGTCCCTCCATGATTCTGGCATCCGCGGAAGAGGGGGAAGCCACATAATACTGATGCTAATAGATTCCTGTCAGGACTTTGTCTTACCTTTTACTTTCCCCCCTTTGGAAACACAGAGATAGATTGAACAAGATGTTGGGGAATAATGGCGTGTAGTGAGTCTGTACTGTTTTTGCAGGTTTCTTTCCCTCCACCTTCATCTTTTCAGGAAGTAGGAAGAAAGATCGAGTTCTGTCCTGTATTTTCTGCTTGAAAAAGCGGTGATGCACCTTGCTGCGGGAGTCTGATCTTTTAAGGAACAGCAGCTGCATTTCAGCAGCATTTTGTCTCTGCGTAGCCTACCAAAACGCTGCCGTTTCCCACACCCAGCTGCCGCCGCTCGCAGCTGATTTCTTGGACTGACAGGAGCAAGTCTAATAGCAACTCTGCTTATGGCAAGCAGGAGGTGGACACGGAGGGTCAGAGGTGGAACGTACTGGTCTCCTTGTTCTGCAGGGCAGATTTTCCCCCCTCCCTTCCTTGCTCGCCCTGTTTGCCACCAGCACGACATCAGGCATGTGGGCAGGCTGGGTGCTGCCTTTGTCCCCCCGCCTGATCCCCCTTTTTGACATGGCCACGGGGTCTGAGGGTGCAGTCGTTCGGTATCGAAGCAATCACTGGCAGTACGGGGAGAAAAAAGTACATGGACGTGTAGGAGGTGAAGGTTTCACACAGAATACCCGTGTATCCAACACAGCCTCATCAACAAGCGTTGAGGGAACTACTGTATTTCTCACTAACAAGAGCAAAACAAAAGCATGCTTGATGCGTGACAGTGCCATTTCACGTTAGCCTACAGTTGCAGCAGGAATACTAGGTTTCTTACTTTTTTATATAATTAACTACCATACCACAATTCTCCTCTATAATTGCCACACTTAGCTATAGGATTTCCTACTGGTTGAATGATTTGCCTCATCCCTTGCATTTTTGCTTGTCGGCTCCCTACTGTTACTACATTAGAGGCTTGTACGGTTTAGACACTTTTTCCTGCAGCTTTGCTGTTCTCATTTACTCTTTGCTCAGCTGATGAAAATAAGAGCTCTGCGCTCAGAGTGAGCACTCTGCTTTTGTTACGTGTTGAACAGTGCTTCACGTGTAGCAGGTCTTTTGTTGATACCCGCAATGGACTTTGCGCAGAGGTACATAACTCTGCTTTATGCCGCACTACTTTTTCTTTTTTAAAACAAATGGCTATACTAATAGTTGAGGAAATAGTTTTAACGATAATGTCAGAAGTGTAGGTAGACTGGGATTTCATGAAATTCAGAATACAACTTGGCCTTTCCACCCTTTCTTCACCCCATTGCTGCAGACATAGTATTATGCCTTGGGATGTGGGGAATAGAATATAACATAACGTTGCTTTGCTAAAGGTGAGGTATAGGATCCCACAGATCCGTTCATTAAGATCCTGGGTGATGTCGGACAAGGATCTCTTTATGTCAATAAATTTGTTAAATAAAATGCTGGGAAAAATACCAAGACTGGTTATGAGCTGGCTATATTGTATAAAAGCAACCTCTTTTTGTAGAGAGGAGCTCAGGGGTTGACATGAAACTCTAAACTTGCAGATTGACCTGAAATTCCATAGGATATGGCTGACAAACTTCCTGAGGGCTATTTTGAGACTCCCTATCTTAAAGTGCAACATATGCCAGCGAGTACAGTATTATCAACACTCTTATTTTGCGTTTGCAATGATGGTGCAAGTGTTGGCTGTCTTTATAATGGCAAATCGTCTAGGTTAATTTCCAAAAGAAAATATTGATGGGACAGTGGGCTGCCGCATGAAGTTGGAAAATTGTCCCATAGCTATATCGTGTGGTGAACATGTGGTTAATTATCCATTTAGTCCTGATCTCAAAAGGAGACGGTAACTTGTACATGAATGAAGTGTGTGACAGGTACACCTAATTTAACTAATCTGCTGTGTAACACAAACCAAGTAAATAGTCATTTAGCCTATCTCTGAGGAGCAGCAAGTGTCAGATTCCTGACATGTACGCCCACGCAAAAGAGCAGATGGCATTGGCAAGGCCGGTCCGGAAGTAACAGCAGGAGAAAGTGCCTGTGCGCCTCTGTATGCTGCAGTGGGTGGTGACCTCGATCATATTCTAGCTGCAAAACTACCCAACCACTTGCACAGGGTTCCTACAGTTTGCACTGTCCTTTCTGTAGGACTTGGGTGTTGTTCGGGGAGCAGCTGGAGCCTGAGGAGGGCGTTCAGAGGCGTCAGCAGTCAGAGCAGCTTTCACCTAATGCCCCTCCGAGCCCCAGGAAACCTGGCCACCCCTCAGGGCGCTCTCTGCAGCTTGTGTTTTGCTCCTCCCTCTGTGCTTTGTCCTGTTGAGCCGTTTCCTCTGTCGTGCACAGCAGTCGGTCGTGGTCTGTTGAGGTAGTTGAAGCCGAGGCCAGGGCCTAGTCTTCTGCCTGGGTCCTTTGAGAAGTGCCACATCTCGATGGACCAAGACTTTCTCTTCCAAGAAGCCAAGCCCCAAAGTGAAGTCCCTCCAGCTGCGGTGAGATGGTTGGTCTGTATTACAGATGATGGCTGGGTGTTAACTGTAACACTGAAATACTCCAAGTCTTTTCGATAGAATTCTGGGCAGGATGGCAACTGCGTGAAGAAGGCCCCGCAGCAGCTCACGCGGGCCTTCGTTCGTGTTGGAACGTTGTCAGGCCTTTTACACAAGGCTACTGCTCTTATTCCTCTCCTGTAACTGCTTGAAAGCTGTTACGCTCTTGTGCTAAGCGCAGCTGCTTTCTGCTAGCTTTCCTGCTTAGAAAAATGTTGACTAGAATATCATGCTTTTCAGAAAAGAAAAGCCCCAGACCCAAGGTCACATCTTGCTGTAACCTCAAGTCACTTTGGCGGTGTTATCCTCCAGCACAAACATCAAACATGAGGCTCTTAAGGCTTCTTTTATAGATATCAGTAATTACTTCTCCCTGCCTATGCATAGGTTGTGTCCAGTAGTAAAGCATACCACGGCCGCCTTCTGCTAACACGATAGTTGTTGATGTTTATTACAGCTCTTATTCCTTGCTTGCGCTTGTTGTTTAAACATGGCAAATCTTTTTCTGGTAAGCATGAACAGCAGTGAGCAATGACAGAAGACGGGCTTTCTTTAGGAAAAATGCAGCAGGAGTTAAGCAAGGCCAGCCTGCTTTGACTCCTTGAACTTTGGCTCCTGGGACAGCACCTATGTTTTATTCACCTAACCCTGTGAGTTGTTCCGCTACAACTTTTTCCAGTTGCTTGAATGTACATAAGGCTATTGCCTAACATGTGCATTTTTAAATGTAATCATGTGCTTACTAGGCACCATAGTGTTTATTTGGTTTTGAGACTTTGTCTGAATATGGTGGATGGAGGAAGAAAGTGAGCAGCTTCTTGTTTGGTTTAAATATTCCTGCAGATGAGCTTCCATGGAGGGAAGGGTGTTTTGGCAGGACAAGTTGTGTGCGTGTGTGTATATAGCTCAATTAGACCTATATAGAATTCTCTCTCTCTCTCTCCACTAGAGAAGGCTAAATCAGCTCTTCCCTCCTCTCCCCAGTGTCCTCTTGCCACCACGTGCAGGCCATGGCAGGGCCCTCTCCACAGCTCTCTCAGGGACCAACAAGAAGTGGGCGATCCCTAGACCACAGCCACCACCAGCTGCAGCCAAATAGTTACGGCATGCTCTTGGGAGAGGGCCGCCCTGGCAGCAGGGGCTGACACCCAAGGCCTGACTCCTGAAGTGTGGCCTTCAGGCCTCTCCAATGCTCGCATGCTGTCAACGGCAGAGTTCCCACCACACCCAGGAAGGATCCACACCAGTTGGGGGATTTGGTTTACTTCAAGGGAACAAAGATTCCTGTGTGCTGGCACAGCTGACACTCAGTGATTCTTCTTCTCCTTCTGGCTCTGGAGACTGCCCTTCTTCCCAGGGCTAAGGAGGGAGAAAGGAAGAGGCTGTGTTATGCACAGGCAGAAAGGCAGAGAAATACTGCAGACTGCTTCAGGCCATGCATCTTTGGATGTGCTTTTGATGGTGCTTCCAACCTTGCCGCCCCTGTGTCCAAAGAGGGTCCCATGGGCCTGGGGCTGAGTCCATTGGAGTCAAGACTAGGAGCTGACCTATGCCTTGGCTCCAACATTCAGGGAGACGTTTGAAACGATGCAAACACTGGAGGGATCCTGTTGTGCTCAGCTGCTCAGGACTTGTAGGTCCCACACTGCAGTCCTCCTCTGAGCACCCAACAGCTACCCCTGGGATGGAAGGGAAGTCTGACGCAAGGCCAGGGTGGCTTGCTCCTGATGAAATGGGCCTGCACCAGCACTGACACCTTCTCTCTCTCACTCTGGCTGAGAGCCCTCCTCCCCCAGGCACCTCCCTTTTGCTCCCATTTGCAGCCACAGCCCGTCTCCCCCCTTCAAAGGAGTACTGGGCTTTTGCTTGGGGCTACAGAGAGGAGCTTGGTGTCACCGTTGAACCCAGGTCAATCCCATATCAGGAAAAGGCACAGGATGCTCTGTGCAACCCCGTGACTCTGGGATTGGCAATCTGACCCCCTCACTGCATCACTGCCACTCAGTTGTCTCAGGCTTTTCCTGGAGCTGGCACACACGCACCTTGTCTTGTTTCCCCCGTTGCTTGGCCAGCCTTTTTGCCTCCTCCTCTATGCAGGAGAAGTAAACATTCACTATCACTTCCTTCCCTGGCCCGATGGGGTACTTGATAACCTCTTGAATGCTTGGCATTTCTTCAGGCAGCTTCTCGCTACTCGTGCTTTTTTGACTGCTTCGTGGCCGGATTGAGCTTGCCTGAACCCGTGGCTGGGTTCCAGTTCTCTGCTGAACCTGCAAGACAATTCCACACAGGTTTTGGCTCCACTTCCAAGGCCACTCAGCTGCTCTCAACATGCACCTCTGAAGCAGCCAGTGACTGCAGGACCTGGGCAATCACCAGACCCCTTGGTCTCGCCTGCCCTCAAGCACTCCAAAGGACAACTGCTGCCCCAGGAAGGAATGCTGCAGCCCCAGCTGGACAACAGCAGGAGGCACCGCAACATGCCCCAGGCTATGCCACAGCCTGACCAGGGCTCACTGCCTGTCCCACTGGCGCTTCTCGCTCCGTCTCACATCTCTCCTGGCATCATAAATGAGCCAAGGGAATTGCCACTTGCAGAGCGGGAAATCTGCAGTGCAGTCTGGCTAGGGAGGGAGGAAGGGGGCAGCACAGGTACAGCACGTCTGTTTTTCCCTGAAGGGAAGGTTATGTATCACCCTCTCCTCTGACCCCTGTCTTGAGCCCTCCCCTCAGCACTGTTTTGTCCTGAAGCGAGTGCCAGCAAGCCGGAACACCCCTTTTTTCTTCTGCCCAATCATCTAAACGAGCATGGAGCTGAACAGGAACTCTCCAGCTTCTCCTCCAGAAAGGCCCAGCAGTTTTACATTTCCACCAGAAACAGGGCCCAGGCGGGGGCATCTTCTGGTGTGTTCACAGAGAACACAGTAGCAACAGATGTCTTGCAAAAACAGAGCGCAACTGGCGTCTTTGAATCAAGCCCTGGACAAAGTCAGTCGGGGTCAAAGAAACACCCTGGAAGGGGTCTGCCACAGCCACTGCCCATAGGACGATGCTTTCCCGTAATTCAGGCTGGCACAAGAAGTACCTCAGTCAGGAGCCCCTACCTGTCCTGCCCTCTGAGAGCCTTCAGTCACCTCCCACGTAGGTGGCGATCTGGCTTTAGGTGGTAGCTTCTTTCCGGCTAGCACTGCCTGCCATTCGCAAAGGAGGGCCTGAAGCACGCTGCAAATACACACCGCGGGGAGGTGGTATGAGCACCAGGAGGACTTGGGCCTCCTACCCGTGCTCACATGCCAGCCACCTGCTTCTGTAGCAGGAGGCAGTTCTGCAAGAGAAGGACATGTTTTCGACTGACTGTGCCCACATCAAGGAGACAGAGATCAGCTGATCAAATCTCAGGAGGCCCACACCAAGGCTTTCTCTCCATGCAGCCAGGAGAGCCGCAGGGTCATCAACAAGGACAGGCTCCAAGACACACCCTTACCCCCTCTCCTGCCAATTCCATTAGCTGCTGCTCAGTGGTCCCAGACACTGTGTGGGTAGGCATGGAAAGAGGAGTCTAGCTGGGCACCCAGCGTCAAAGAAGGAGAAAGGCATCAAGGGAGCAAAGCGTTCCTGCCATTTTCCTATCCTTGGCCCTCTCTTGTGCCAGCCACAGAAACAGGCTGCCATAGAAAAGAGGATGTTTCTTGGAAAGTTCATAAAAGCAAAACAGTAATAATAGGCACTTCTCTGTCATCGGGACTTCTCCATTCTTCAGTCACGCATGTCCCACACTGCAATCCTCCTCTGAGCACCCAACAGCTACCCCTGGGATGGAAGGGAAGTCTGACGCAAGGCCAGGGTGGCTTGCTCCTGATGAAATGGGCCTGCACCAGCACTGACACCTTCTCTCTCTCACTCTGGCTAAGAGCCCTTCTGCTTCTCTCCTCCCCCAGGCACCTCCCTTTTGCTCCCATTTGCAGCCACAGCCTGTCTTCCCCTTCAAAGGAGTACTGGGCTTTTGCTTGGGGCTACAGAGAGGAGCTTGGTGTCACCGTTGAACCCAGGTCAATCCCATATCAGGAAAAGGCACAGGATGCTCTGTGCAACCCCGTGACTCTGGGATTGGCAATCTGACCCCCTCACTGCATCACTGCCACTCAGTTGTCTCAGGCTTTTCCTGGAGCTGGCACACACATACTCTGTCTCTTGTTTCCCCCGTTGCTTGGCCAGCCTTTCTGCCTCCTCCTCTCTGCGGGAGAAGTAATCTTTCACCGTCACTGCCTTTTTGGCGGAGATGTGATACGTGACAATTTCATTCAGCTTTCGCCTGTCCACAATTTCCATGACCTTCTGAAGCTCTGTCTTCACTTTCCTGCTTCGTGGCCGGATTGAGCTTGCCTGAACCCGTGGCTGGGTTCCAGTTCTCTGCTGAACCTGCAAGACAATTCCACACAGGGTTTGGCTCCACTTCCAAGGCCACTCAGCTGCTCTCAACATGCACCTCTGAAGCAGCCAGTGACTGCAGGACCTGGGCAATCACCAGACCCCTGGGGTCAAGGTCAATGAGCCAAGGGAACTGCCACTTGCAGAGCGGGAAATCTGCAGTGCAGTCTGGCTAGGGAGGGAGGAAGGGGGCAGCACAGGTACAGCACGTCTGTTTTTCCCTGAAGGGAAGGTTATGTATCACCCTCTCCTCTGACCCCTGTCTTGAGCCCTCCCCTCAGCACTGTTTTGCCCTGAAGCGAGTGCCAGCAAGCTGGAACACCCCTTTCTTCCTCTTTCTCCACTCCTTTTTTCTTTCACCCAATTAGAACCTACCTGTCCTGCCCTCTGAGACTCTTCAGTCACCGGCCATGCAGCTGGCCGTCTGCCTTCAGAAGGTTGCTTCCTCCCAGCTGGTGCTGCCCTCCATGCAGAACACCCTGGGATGGCCGGAAAAGCACTGCAAATACACACCGCAGGGGAGGTGGTTTGAGCCAGGGGGAGTTGGGCCTCCACCTCGCGCTCACAAGCCAGGCACATGCTTCTGCAGCAGCAGGACATGGATTCAACTGACTGACCCCATCGGAGACAGAGATCACCCCCTGAGACATCACACAAAGGTACACAACATGCCTGAAAGCAAGCTCAGGGGGCCCACACCGAGGCTTTCTCTCCATGCAGCCAGGAGAGCCGCAGGGTCATCAACAAGGACAGGCTCCAAGACACACCCTTACCCCCTCTCCTGCCAATTCCATTAGCTGCTGCTCAGTGGTCCCAGACACTGTGTGGGTAGGCATGGAAAGAGGAGTCTAGCTGGGCACCCAGCGTCAAAGAAGGAGAAAGGCATCAAGGGAGCAAAGCATTCCTACCTCCTCAACTAGGCTGCTCACTGCCGCTCGACTAGCCCAGACACGTTGTTGGGAAAGGATTCAACGACAGCACGGACAGAGGCTCTCTCTCGCTCTGCCTGGAGCCCTCCCACCTCTCCCAGCCCCTGCCCACACACACTCCCCTGCGCACTCACTGCCCCCAACTCCGCTTGACTTGTCAGGACTCCTTTGGGGACACAGAGAGGTGCCTGCCAGCAAGCTGTGGCCACACTCGGCTTGTGCCAGCCACAAGCTGAGATTTCGCGTGAAGGAAAGGCCTTTGAGCTCACTAAATTAGGCCGGAACTGTGAGAACAGCCCCTGCTCCCTGGCCTTGGTGGCAGGGAGAGGGGAATCGCACTTCTCCTTGCAAGGCAGCATCCTTTCCAGGCCAAGAAAGAGCTCTTCTGGGTGGAATCCTCTCTCGCTGCATACTCCCTGGCCTCTGGAAACAGCTCACATCACTGTGAGCCAAAGCTCAGACAAACGCCTCCCTCTTTCCAAGGCTTTGCAAGAGCATGCAGATTTTTCCTCAGCCTCAGAAAATGTCCTTGTGACTCCTAGCTCTGCGTCAGCAGAGAGGAATCATGCGGTTTACTTTTGTCTACGGGGAAGGAAAAAGGCCCTCCTCTTTGGGAAGGAGGATTTGTGCGCTGAGTTTCCCAAAGGTCTGTAAGCTGGAAGCAGAGTCAGGAGAAACAGGAAGCCAACAGGAGGCTCTCCCAAGGGCTGGCTCTGTGCTGCCCATCCAGCAAGAGATCACTCACTAGTCATCGTGGCACGGGATAAAAGGCACGCAGAGTTGCTAGGGGCACTGCGTCCAAGGCAAACACCTCCCTCCAGGACCAACAAGGCTACAGGCGCACCCTCACGCACAGCTCCAAGCACCTCACCTGCCATGAGGCTCTTTCTCCTTGGCTTTCTCCCCCTTTCCTTCCTCCATGCTAGCAGCCACTAGTTTGGGTGCAGGCTGCCTCTCTCGCAGGAGGAGGCGCAGGGCAGCAACATTTCCTGGACGCAAGAGACAAGAAAACCCTTCACAACAGCACTGGGGTGACCTTCTGTGCAGGAGTGACGTGCAGCTCCGCTCCAGCCGCGGAGAACGCTGTGAGGCCTCCATGGCATTCCTCTGAAGCCATGTAGCCCAGGCATTCTTAGGCCTTTCCTCACGCTGGCTCCCGTCCAACTCTTCATTTTCACCCTGCAACATCTTTTCTTGCCGGAGGGCTTCTCTACTGCTCTCTCCTGGCCACACTAGGAGCAGCGGGGCTCGCGGAGATGTCTCGGTGACCTAACAGAGACTCTCTGGGGCAATAACTTCACACTGGGGCAACAGAGCCTGGCATCCTTCGATGGATCTCACGTTACCTCTGGGGATGGTAGTCAAGCTAAAGGCTTTGGTTTGGGAACGTGGGTGAGAAAATCACAAGCCGGGGGTCAAACTGCCTGCTCGGAAAATCCAAGGAAGTCTTGGCACACATCCCCAGACTTCTGACCATCTACTCGGGGGGACTTTTCCCAGTAGAAGAAAATCCTTGGATTCCATGAGCTAGGTCATGCCTTCCATTACCATTCTGCTCCAGGCAGAACTGAGAATTCGCAAGGATTGTCCTCAACTGTGATTCCCTTCTTCTCCACCTCCTCCCATGGAAGAGCCCTTTGCCATGTACATTAGGGCACGAGTCCAGTGGGGAAGTTTAACCGGGAGGGACCAACTGCACTTGAGAGTGTTGGCTTGCCATGAGCTCTTGCCCCCTCAGGAGTCACTTGGGACTTCCCATCATGGTGAGCAGCGTTACATCTAGTGCCTCATGCTATCCGAGCCACTGCGCTGGAGCCGTGCCTCCAATGTCCTGCCAAGGAGGACACCAGGACAAGGTACAAAACCCTGCCAGGAATCAGCTGCTCCATTACCTTTCTCAACACCGGCATCATCTTTGGCCTTCTTATCTTCCCGGGTCAGCTTCACAGCGCTCACAGGTGGTTTTCTGGGGGAAGTCTCCAGCTTGTGCCTGGAAACAGCACAAAGGCAGCACTCTGAAGGAAGGGCACCACATTTCCATGCAGCATGTCCTTTGCAGCTTATGTTAATTAGGGCCGCACAGACGCATGTCAGAGCTGCGAGGAAGCCCATCCTTTCCCAAAGTAGAATATGCAGAATAGGCCGGTTGTAGGAAGCAGAGTGACCCAGTGAAGACCTCCAGTGCCCGGAGGGGCACAAGCTCCCTCCTCTGGAGGCTGCCCCAGGGCTTCCCTGGCTTTCCTGTGAGAAAGCTTCTACTCAGCTCTCCAAGCCAAACCCTCCAGGCTGCCACTGCAGACTGTCTCCCAGCTCCTGCCCATGCTCAGGTCCAGGCGGAACAGACTAGGCTCCTTTCCTCCAGCTTTCCACCACCGTTTGAAATTCCAAGCTGACCCTCCATGCCCCTTGCAGACCCTCCACGCAGCCAGGAGAGCCGCAGGGTCATCAACAAGGACAGGCTCCAAGACACACCCTTACCCCCTCTCCTGCCAATTCCATTAGCTGCTGCTCAGTGGTCCCAGACACTGTGTGGGTAGGCATGGAAAGAGGAGTCTAGCTGGGCACCCAGCGTCAAAGAAGGAGAAAGGCATCAAGGGAGCAAAGCATTCCTACCTCCTCAACTAGGCTGCTCACTGCCGCTCGACTAGCCCAGACACGTTGTTGGGAAAGGATTCAACGACAGCACGGACAGAGGCTCTCTCTCGCTCTGCCTGGAGCCCTCCCACCTCTCCCAGCCCCTGCCCACACACACTCCCCTGCGCACTCACTGCCCCCAACTCCGCTTGACTTGTCAGGACTCCTTTGGGGACACAGAGAGGTGCCTGCCAGCAAGCTGTGGCCACACTCGGCTTGTGCCAGCCACAAGCTGAGATTTCGCGTGAAGGAAAGGCCTTTGAGCTCACTAAATTAGGCCGGAACTGTGAGAACAGCCCCTGCTCCCTGGCCTTGGTGGCAGGGAGAGGGGAATCGCACTTCTCCTTGCAAGGCAGCATCCTTTCCAGGCCAAGAAAGAGCTCTTCTGGGTGGAATCCTCTCTCGCTGCATACTCCCTGGCCTCTGGAAACAGCTCACATCACTGTGAGCCAAAGCTCAGACAAACGCCTCCCTCTTTCCAAGGCTTTGCAAGAGCATGCAGATTTTTCCTCAGCCTCAGAAAATGTCCTTGTGACTCCTAGCTCTGCGTCAGCAGAGAGGAATCATGCGGTTTACTTTTGTCTACGGGGAAGGAAAAAGGCCCTCCTCTTTGGGAAGGAGGATTTGTGCGCTGAGTTTCCCAAAGGTCTGTAAGCTGGAAGCAGAGTCAGGAGAAACAGGAAGCCAACAGGAGGCTCTCCCAAGGGCTGGCTCTGTGCTGCCCATCCAGCAAGAGATCACTCACTAGTCATCGTGGCACGGGATAAAAGGCACGCAGAGTTGCTAGGGGCACTGCGTCCAAGGCAAACACCTCCCTCCAGGACCAACAAGGCTACAGGCGCACCCTCACGCACAGCTCCAAGCACCTCACCTGCCATGAGGCTCTTTCTCCTTGGCTTTCTCCCCCTTTCCTTCCTCCATGCTAGCAGCCACTAGTTTGGGTGCAGGCTGCCTCTCTCGCAGGAGGAGGCGCAGGGCAGCAACATTTCCTGGACGCAAGAGACAAGAAAACCCTTCAGAACAGCACTGGGGTGACCTTCTGTGCAGGAGTGACGTGCAGCTCCGCTCCAGCAGCGGAGAACGCTGTGAGGCCTCCATGGCATTCCTCTGAAGCCGTGTAGCCCAGGCATTCTTAGGCCTTTCCTCACGCTGGCTCCCGTCCAACTCTTCATTTTCACCCTGCAACATCTTTTCTTGCCGGAGGGCTTCTCTACTGCTCTCTCCTGGCCACACTAGGAGCAGCGGGGCTCGCGGAGATGTCTCGGTGACCTAACAGAGACTCTCTGGGGCAATAACTTCACACTGGGGCAACAGAGCCTGGCATCCTTCGATGGATCTCACGTTACCTCTGGGGATGGTAGTCAAGCTAAAGGCTTTGGTTTGGGAACGTGGGTGAGAAAATCACAAGCCGGGGGTCAAACTGCCTGCTCGGAAAATCCAAGGAAGTCTTGGCACACATCCCCAGACTTCTGACCATCTACTCGGGGGGACTTTTCCCAGTAGAAGAAAATCCTTGGATTCCATGAGCTAGGTCACGCCTTCCATTACCATTCTGCTCCAGGCAGAACTGAGAATTCGCAAGGATTGTCCTCAGCTGTGATTCCCTTCTTCTCCACCTCCTCCCATGGAAGAGCCCTTTGCCATGTACATTAGGGCACGAGTCCAGTGGGGAAGTTTAACCGGGAGGGACCAACTGCACTTGAGAGTGTTGGCTTGCCATGAGCTCTTGCCCCCTCAGGAGTCACTTGGGACTTCCCATCATGGTGAGCAGCGTTACATCTAGTGCCTCATGCTATCCGAGCCACTGCGCTGGAGCCGTGCCTCCAATGTCCTGCCAAGGAGGACACCAGGACAAGGTACAAAACCCTGCCAGGAATCAGCTGCTCCATTACCTTTCTCAACACCGGCATCATCTTTGGCCTTCTTATCTTCCCGGGTCAGCTTCACAGCGCTCACAGGTGGTTTTCTGGGGGAAGTCTCCAGCTTGTGCCTGGAAACAGCACAAAGGCAGCACTCTGAAGGAAGGGCACCACATTTCCATGCTTTCTCCTTTCCTCCAGCTTTCCACCACCGTTTGAAATTCCAAGCTGACCCTCCATGCGCCTTGCACACCCTCCACGCTCCTCTCAGTGCCTCTGCAAAGAACAGCCTGCACCTGCAAGGCCATTAATGGAACCATCCCTTTAGCTAGGGTGGGGCCAGGACAGAGCTCTGCAGAACCCCCTGCCCCACCCAGCCCAGAAGAAGCCAGAGCAAGCCTGGAGGTCACTGGGAACCCGCCATTGGAAAGCATTAGTCCCCAATCACTTCCTGAGCAGCCTGCACTAACCCTGGCAGCACAACGCTCCCACATATGCAGTGAGAAGCTGCTTGCCTGGTCAGCCAGAGGCTAAGAAGCAAACAAACATACTCACATTGGAAAGACAATGACGCAGCCAGAACGAGTCTGGGAAGCAGCTGTTTCGCTGCCTGAGAGGACTGCATCGCTCATCTCTGGCCTCTGCAAAGAGGAGAGAGACATGTGAGATGCGGCCAAGAAAACATTCTCTTTGTTCACACGGGCAGCAAATATTGCCACTGTTCAGAGAAGAAGCCACCTCTCCAAAACTCTGAAACCAACCTCCCTCTTTCTCACGGCCGCCCCCCAAATTCTACAGAAGAGCAGCTGCAGGGCAATACGGGAGAAGGGCAAATAACACTAGCAGGCTTTTGGCAAGGGCAAGAATCAAGAGCCTCACTCAGGAGAGCAGCTCTTTCCTAACACAGAAGCCAATGGAGGCAAGCACAGCTGAAAGCCTTTCCCTAGCCTGCATTCCTGGCCCCTGCTTTTACCCCTTACTGCTTGTGCTGCCTGCTCCTGAGCTGAGGACAAAGCACTCACATGTAGGTTTAAGGCCAAAGTCTCTCCAGAGACTCAAAGGGCTGCATCTGCAGCATGGAGGAACAGACACACACGGCCCATCCTTTCCCCTGCCCAGTGGGTAACAACTGTGAGTGCCAAAATTCTGGTGTGTGTTCAAGGAGCCGTTGAGCATCCTGGTCTGGGACCCACTGCAACAAAGGCTGGAGAAAAGGCCTTGGCCCAGAGAATGCACTGAAAGGACACCACGGACTAGGACAGAAGGAAAAGATAGAGCTGGGCACCAGGGCTAGGCTACAGCCTGCTTGCATCTCTGGCTTAGCCCTCAAGGGGCTCAGCTCTGCTTCCACAGCTACGCTTTCCAGCTGCACCTGAAAGCCCAGGCTGAAGGACAAGTCTGTACTAGAGGCCTGGGCAAGGGCATGGGGCTGGAACAACTGTGCCAGTGACACACAGCAATAGTGTTCCACAGCTTCAGGTGAAACTGCTGAACTCTCTGCCCCACAATCCCATACATGGCCAAAGGAGGCATGGAGTCAAATGTGATCCTAACACCGAGGGGTGCTAACACCTGGCTCTCTGGAAGACTTCTAGAGGAAATTTCATGGGAAAAACTACACCGGATATGCCCTTCTCTTGGACTTGTTCTCTGAGCATTCAGAGACAGCATCCTGGGCTGGACAGCTCTTTGGTCGGACCCAGGACAGCTACTCCCACAGTCTTCTACGTCGCTGAGTCCTCTCAATGCTCCAGAAGAACTGTGCCGGGAGCTGGCATTACTCTAGACAAGCACTGTCCACGTGTCCAGAGAGGTTGTGGCAGGCCAAGAGAAATTCATGCACTTTGACTTTGCTAGGGTTTCAAAAGAGTGAAAAGCAGTGCTGGAGAAATGGAAAACTTACCCCAAGAAGAGCTTCTACCAGTTGCTCAGGCCCGTTCAGCCTTTGCAGAAGGCCTTTGTAAAATCTCATTTTCACCTCTGTGCCTTGAATGACAAGCATGCCAAGGCCCTTCAAAACAAGGGCAACGTTCTTCCCACTTGCAAGGCAGCGAGAGAAAAGGTACATGGTCTCTTCTATGCAAGCCTCCACTCTTTGCCGAGGAATGGAGAAGGCTGAGGCTACACGAGCATACTTCAGCGGCTCAGCTTGCTTATGACCTAGGCAGCAACAACAGAGCAACACAGTCACCAGCAGAGCACTTCAGCAGGCTAAAACAGAGTGTCAGCAACTTGAAGGTCTTCCAGCAAGACAGTGCTGCAGAGCTGTCTTCTTCAACCCTCTGGCAAAACCCTACAAAGGAGGCTGAGGTCATCCCTCCCTGGCAGAAGTTCAAAACTCTGGGCAACCTCATGGGCCTCATGGGCCTTCCCTGCCAAAACAGAAAGAAAGGATCCTAGCCATCTCCCATGGCCAGGAGGCAGGACGGCAGGACAAGGAGAGCAGAAAGGGGGCCAGTTCCCAGGAGAAGGGAGTGGTCGCACTAATTGTGCCCACACCCTCCGGCCATGCCAAGTTTGACGTAGCTGTGCCACATCACAGTGGGTGCAATGAAGAGGGAAAACACACGGACTGCACAACAGCCCTTAACCTTACAGGCTCAATCTTAATTCATCTTCATTAGTAATTAAGATTAATTCATCGTAATCTTCACCGTAAGCTTTCTGGCCACCTCCAGGCCCTCAGAATTGTGCGGCACCACCCCTACCTCCCCCCCCCCCCCCCCGCCACTTTTGGGGCCAGAGGCCTGTCCCCGAGGAATGCCAGGCTGATGTCCACAGCACAGAGGAGATGGAGTCATTTGAAAGGAAAGGCCCACTCCTGACACAACTCAGAGCTCCTGCTGCCCCACAGCCATCACTGACCTCACACTACAGCTGCACAGCTCCCAGCACTGACCAGCAGTCACAGCACAGCTGGCCTCTGAGGGCTTTTCCTACACACTACGCTTCCCATCTCTGTTGCAAGGCTCTCTGCAGCTGGCTTTGACCCACTTCTCAGCAGAAGCGGCCCCTAGAGCCAGCAGCAACGCTGCTCTTTGCCCTTACAAGGTCTGCGGTGGCATACGCATGGAACAACAGTTCCTACTACATCAGATTAAAAGTGGCAGCTCCAGCCAGCTGTTAAGGCAAGAGAGAGACAGAGAGGGGTAGAGAGAGAGAGAGAGAGAGAGAGAATCAGTCTCCTTTGAGTCTGCGTGATGATGTCATGATAGCAAGAAAAAACAGAAGCTGGTCTCAGGATCTGGTGAAGGAATTCTAGATTGCTAACAGGCACGGCTAAGCAGCAATTATCCACCTCCCCCACACACACAGATGTTGCAAGGGGAAGCACAAGTTTCAATCTGTCATCTTACCAGGAACGTAAGCCTTATCATCGGTGAGGCTGTGAAGCTCCGCCAGATTCTTTGAAAGGCGAAATGTGGGTCTGCGAACAGTCAGCAGACCATTCTTTCCATTCGCAACTTGTTCTGTAACTACACTGAAGGTCCCAAGTCGAATAATTCTCACGTCCTGCAAACAGAAGTGAAGAGAAGAATTAGAAGCATGTGAGATGGACAAACGGACTGAGGACTTGCCAGAGCATGGCCATGGTGCTATGTGCTCTGCCCACTCCTGGCATACAAAGGGGCAAGACAGAGCCCTCTGGAAAGCTTGGGCAAAGCCTTGGGGAAGTCCTTTGGAAGAACATGCCAGATGTTTTCCTCCCCCTCCTCCTCCCTCTCTCCAAAGCTCAAGGAAATCATCCCTCACATCCAGAAGATCCATCAAAGGGTTTCCAAGAACGGGGATAGCCTCAGAAAAATGTGCCAGGCTCCCCCTTTGGCCTTTCACTCTGCCAGGGGGGATTAGAGAAGGCTCAGGAAGCCTCCGACCCTTCCTGCACCTGAAACTGGACTGGAGAGCTGGCATCTCACTTAAGGGAGAAGTTGCTCTGTGGCACATCTCTCATTTGCAGCAGCCTTCTCCAGGGGGTTTCCTTTTGTTTTCAAAGGCAGGGGCAGAACAATTGCACCCAATGGCACAGAGCTATCAGGATTGCTGAAGCCATCTGGGGTGGAGGGGAGGAACAGGATGGCAGACCCACCTTGTTCAGCACCAGCTGCTCCGTAATGTAGGCTGACACTCCGCCCCAGATACGCAGGCGCTCTGGAAAGCAAGGGAAAGGCACGTCATACTCTGGGGTGGCTAGCTCAACAGCCGTTCAGCACGCGCCTAACCAAGGAGAGCGCAAGAGCAGGCGTAACCAAACAGCACCCCCCTCCCCAAACTAACCCCATCCCTGACAGGGGCTGCAGAGCTGAGGTGAGCACTCCCTTTAGGCTGCAACCTGTCATCTGACCCCGGCAGAGGGCTGCACCTGAAAGAGGCATGGAGAGGCATGGGCATGGAGAGCCTGCCGGCCAACATCTGCAGTGCCTCTCCCAGCTCAAAGCTTGCTCTGCTAGTCTGGAGGCACAAAGAGATCCCGGGGGAAGGACTACAGGCAGAGGCTGGGCTCCCACACGGAAAGCCCAGCTGAGCTGAGGAAAAGCCCGAGGACTGGTTGCGAGAGCGTGCGGTTCCCACAGTCTCGCCAAAGCCCAGCAGGAGCTGCAGGACACTGCAGCCTTCCTCAGAGGGGTCTCCTTTCCTTCCAGATGCAGATCTCAGGGGGCGGCACCCTCCCTAGGGATACTGTCACTGGATTTCCACCCCACAGAGGTCAGTGCTGTGCCTGCAGGAGTCCAGGGGCTCAGGGCATCCCCAGGGGGCTCCCCTGCAAGGCCAGGGATCCCCCGTACCGGATCCCCACATGCACAGGCTCTGCACGACCAGCAGAGCAGCTCCAGCTCCTTCCCACAGCTGACAGCAGCGGCAGAGGCAGGGCCAGGACCCAGCAGCCCTGGCAGCCACATCGCCCCCTGCACCAGAAGGGACCATCAGTCAGGGCTCTTGGGGCTCCCACCAGCCCATTCAGCCACCCCCACAGCCCCAGGGCTTCCTCAGCCATGAACAGAGTTCAGACTCTCAACAACAGCACTCCTGAAGGAGCTCCCAAAGGCCTTACCCCAGAGGGGGAGTGTTGGCACCCCCTGCCCACGTTGCGTCCCATGGCCAGCATCCCAGAGCTCCATCTTTGTCCTCCTCACTCTGGCTTAACCCCGGCAGTGGGAGGGTGCCTTGCAAACGCCTCCTCTCCGCTCTCCTCCTCCACACACCACCCGCAGCGCCCACGCTGCCCTGTGGCCTCCTCTCGGTGGCTCCCGCTCAGGCCTTGGCAGCTCCTGGCAGCAGAGCGGTGCCGCTCCACCAGCCTTGCCAGACCGTGTGGGGAGATGCTGGGGCCGCGTGGGAGGGGGGACTGTTGCTGTGACACGGGATGCCCCCTGTGACCACAGCCCGTGTCACAGAGGGGGCATGGCCCCCCCCCTCCGCCCCAGGGCCCCTGGCCAGGGCTGGCCCTGCAGCGGGCAGGGGCTGCACGAGGCAGTTGTGGGGGCTGCTCCTGCCCCCGCGGAAGCTATGTCTCAGGGACAACCCCACCAGGGGTCCCAGCTGGGCTGGACACTGCTGCTGCCCTCACCCCGGCCATATTCCCAGTGCAGGAAACCTGGCTGCGAGGGAGGGCAGTGGAGCACTGCGCCGCGCTTGCCCCACTGGGACACAGCACAGCCTGCTGCTGCCAGCAAGGAAGCACTGACACCTGACCACACTCGAACCTCTAGCAATTACTTGGCATGGCTCAAAACATTGTTCTTGGGGCATGAACAAACGGTTCCTTCCCTTGCCAGTTAGCTTGTTCAGAAAACTGGCAGGTAACTGCTGTTAAGCACCGTTAACCTGGAGAGGTGTTTTTGGCCTACTGACTGCAGCACTTTAGGACCTGAGATGGAAGGAAACTGATCTGTGAGGGGGACAAACTGCCCCCGAGGAAGTCCCTGGGGGAGGGCAGCCTTCAACCCATCCACACGGGGCACACTGTTAGCAGGTTCCCTGTCCATAGCGTTAGGCAGGAGAGGCAAGGATGGTGGAGAGGAGAATTGCCGGGCTTTGAGAGCGTAGGCACATGAGTGGAAACCCGTCTGCAGTGTGCGCCCTGTTCCTGCAGCACCCCTGAATGTAGCCAGCATGGGTCTTTCCTCAGTGCAGTGGTGGGATTCAGCTGGTGGCACCAGGTCCATTGGAGATGCCCTGGGGTGTCTGTCCAGCAGCCACTTGCAGGTCCTGCCAGCTGTGCACGCTTCTGCTGGACACCCAGACATCTCACAGGGCCCTGGAGGAATATGTTTCGACCATTGAGTACCTGCCCTGAATTACGCTACATGCCCACAGTGCAGGGATGTACGTGTGCCTAAGCTCCCTAAGGAATGGAGATCTCATAAATACAGTGGATGGAGCCTAGAAAGAGACTTCGCTCTCCACATTGCAGTCGCTTGCACATGGCTTGGATCACCTCTGGCACCTCAGATGTCACCTGGCATTTCCACATGAGCAACTGACTCCTGCCCTCTATGGCCTTTTGACTTGAACGGCAGCATAGGCAAGGAGCTTGCACGCCTGCACCTCTTTTGTGCACATCGCAGCTTAGGGAAGAGGAATCCCACAACCCACTCCTGTGGGTCAGTGGCGTGCATGGGATGCAGCTGACTGTCCCTCCAGCTCAAGAGCTTCTCACCCAGAATTCGATGCCCAGGTTGACTCAGTTGCATCACTACCCTGAGCATGGGTAAATGGCCTCCCTTCTCAGCACTGTCTGAGTGTCCTGTCCATTTAGGGGACAGAAAGGGAGACGTCCAGAGGGGGATAGCTCCACTTCTGTTAGGCACCCCCTCCCCGCCCCGAGAGGAAAAATGACACAACTTTCTAGAGGTTCTAGAGTTTTCCTCTATTGTGTAGAGAAGGAAAGGAGGCGATTACTTTCGTCTGCTTCAAAGCACATTCCCCGAGAGGAACCCTGTGGCCTTTCAGGAACACGCAGCCTCAGAGCCCCGTGGACATCTCGAGGAAGCCCAGGCACAGAGAAAGTCACGCCTTCAGCTGGGCCCTCACTCCTGAGCCAGGCCAGGCTCCTAGCACAGAGGGAGCTCACAGCAACCTGGTGGCACTGCACAGAGACAGCTCTGTCCAGGAGCAGCTCCTCTGCCAAGAGCAGCAGGGCTGAGGGCCCTGCCAGCCAGCGCTGAGATAAGATGAGACAAAAGAGAGGCAAGGTAAACGCAGTCTGGAGGGAGGGAACAGCTGAGAGCGCACTCTGGCAGAAATGTGCACAGCCCTTTCAGTGGGAAGTCTCTGGCTGCAGGGCAGTGCTGCTGAGGTTACCAGAGGGGTCTTCGAAAACTAGCACATCAGCACAGATGGGCTCCTCCATGAGAGCTCTCTCAGCCTCTCCGGTGGGCAGCAGGTGGTGCTTTGGGGCAAGCATTTGCTGCCACGTCCTCAAAGGGACGGGGCATCAGGGCTATACCCAGTATGCTCTGGTCCCCCACAGCTAAGGCAACACTGTGCATCAGCAACAGCTTACTCACGTCCTACTTCCACGATAGGGCCCGTGAAGCAGCAGTGCCAATAGAGCTGTATGCACCAGCTCACCAAATCCCTGTGTATTACAGACTGTTCTGGCTGCACTGCTTTTACATCTGCACCAATTATTGGCCTCATCACACATGTCCCATAAACAATTAAACTAGCCTACTGAAGGACGGTGTGGAGCCTAAAACCACAATTGTGACGGACCCTTGCATGGTGAGGTCACAGCTGCAGACACTTGGTGACAGGGTAAATGCAAGCTTGGGGGCTGGGGGCTCCCGCGGGGCCAGAGGCGGCCCAGGCCGGGCCGGGCCTTCCCCAGCAGCTGCTCGCAGACAGCCGGGCCGGGCCGGGCTCCGGCTGCCCCCACGCCCACGCGGAGCCAGTCGCTCTGCCCGGCCCTCAGCCCTCGGCCCCGGCTAAAGGCTCTGGGCGCCCCGGTGCCGGGAGACGCTGCCCGGCGCAGGACGAGCCGCCTCTCGCCCCCTCGCTGCCCGCTGCACGGCCGCAGGGCCCGAGCCCAGCAGGGAGGGGGCGGCAACCCTGGCTGCGCTGGGGCTGCAGGAGTTGTCCTCCGGGCCAGCACCTGCGGGGAGACGCTGCTGCCGCTGCTGCCGCCGCCGCCACCACCACCACCCGGGAGCTGCTGCCCGATGGCCGAGCTCTGCTCAGGGCAGCCGTGCGCGCCTCGGCAAGGGAATGGAGAACAAGCAGCTCCACTGTGGCTGGGGGCAGGTGCTGCTGGTGACCGCCCAGGGGAAGAGTGGTGCTTTCAGCTGGCGCTGTAGCCTGGCAGCTGCAGAAAAGCCTCAAGCTTGCTTCGCGCCCCTCCTCCCCCAAGATGCCCTGAGTTCCCTGAGAACATCCTCTGGAGAGAAATAGCCCCTTGCAATCTTCTGTGCTGTCTGGGCTGCAGAGCCCATGTACCAATGGTTGCCTGTTGGAGCTGAGCTGGCTGGTGACTGGGCTCCCAGAGCTGATCAACCTCCATTCTCTGTCATGTTGACTTGAGAGGACACGTAAGGCCTGGGATGCAGAATACTGTATTCCCCAGCTGGTTGCTATGGGGATGGAGGTCTGATTTTCATCCTGATCTGAATGTTTCTGCTGCTGCCATCTGCCACACAACTGACTCCTTCCTGACAGGAAGTATATTAGGGGCTCAGCCATAGCAAGCCTGGGTCAAGTAGAAATCTTGACAGTGCTGGGAAGCGTAGGTCTCCCCAGAGCCCGGTCAGACAGGACAGGAGTGAAATCATTCCTCAGTGTAGGCCAGGACTCGGAAAGGTGGAGCCAGAAGAGGTTTTAAACATTAAGACTGACATTCTCTTTGTGATTTCTCTAGTCAGACTGCTTCCTTAAGGCCTTTCTCGTAAGATGAGCAAGGCTGTAATAGCTTAGCAAAGGTAGTTGCTCTGGTGTAGATCATGCACGGGCAGTGAGCCTGCGCTTGAGTGGACTGTGAAAGCTAGAATTGGGAAACAACCTTATGCTTCCTTCTTGAAAAGCAGCAGATTTGGAAGCTGGCCTAGGATACCTTGAAAGCTACACAACACAACCACAAGCTTTCATGTGCCTTAAGGAAAGCTTCTGGTGAAGTGTCCGGACAACGCAGCCTTTATGAATGGTGTGGGTCTACATAAGGACATGGGCTTCTGCACGGGCTTCACCTTTCCTGTTATATTTAACCCTAGACTCAACCCCCGTTGAGCATTTTTGAATGATATTTCCAAGTCATGAAGAAAAGCATGCACCTTTCCTTTTTGCAGAGGCAGCATGAGTCAAGGTAGCTGAACGGAAACTTGCACCAATAAAGAAGTAGCACCCACTCAACTGATGAACTGGTGTCACACTGGGTTCATGTTCACTTAGGGTGGCTGACAGATTGCCTAGAGCAAAGCTCCTCTTCCCCCAGCAGTTGCACTCTGTGCTCCGCCAAAACCAGCATAAACTCTTTCATCAGCCAAATGGATAGCAGTATTTTTGCTGTCTGTGCTGGGCCAAGTGCGTAGAGGCCAGGAGAAGACAACCTGCTCCTGCTGGACGTGCAGAAAGAGTTGGATGGCGAGGGTAAGGAGTTGTTATTCCCCGTGGGGAAGAATAACTCCTTCCACCGTTATAGGCTAGAGGTCAACTAGCTGGAAAGCAGCTTTGCAGAAAAAGACCTGGGGGCCTTGGTGGACACCAAGTTGACCACAAGCCAGCAATGTGCCCCTGCGGCAAAGGAGGCCATGATCATCCTGGGCAGCATTAGGAAGAGTGTTGCCAGCAGGTCAAGGGAGGTGATCCTTCCCCTCTGCTCAGTGCTAGTGAGTCTACACTTGGAGTGCTGGATCCTGTATTGGGCTCCCCAGTACAAGAAAAGGCATGGACCTACTGGCACAAGTGCAGCCACAAAGATGATTAAGGGCTTGGAGCATCTGTCCTACAGAGAGAGGCTGAGAGAGCTGGAATTGTTCAGCCTGAAGCAGAGAAGGCACATGGGGGATCTTATGCATATCAGCATGTATAAATACCTAATCGGGGAGGAGTAAAGGAGACGGAGCCAGACTCTTCCTGGTGGTTCCCAGTGACAGGACAAGAGGCAATGGGCACAACTTGAAACACAAGAAGTTCTCCTTAAACCTAAGAAAAAAAAAATTACTGTGAGGTTGGTCAAACACTGGAACACGTTGCCCTGAGAGGCTGTGGAGTCTCCATCCGTGGACAGGTAACTCTGGCAGCCGCAGCTGTAGAAGAAAAGCACCTCAGGATCACTGCAACTTGCAGAGGAACAGCACAAGCCCGGGACCTAGAACAAAGTTGCCAAAGTTTCTTCTGAGGCAAATTGACTCTCAAACTCTATCCAGGAGTAAAGGTGCTGAGCTCCCTAGGTTGCTCAGCAAGACAGCAAGAGGAACAGTCTGCTTGGTCCTGAGAGCACTGGTGAGGCTGCACCTCGAGTGCTAGGTCCAGTTCTTGATTCCCCAGGGCAACAAAGACATGGACTTCCTAGAGCGAGTCCAGCAAAAGCCTAAAAAGATGTTTGAGAGACTGGAGCATCTCTCCCGTGAGGAAAGGCTAAGAGAGCTGGGACTGTGCAGCCTGGAGAAGAGAAGACTGAGGGGGGATCTGCTCAATGTCTAGAAGTATCTGAAGGGAGGATGTCAAGAGGATGAGGCGAGAATCTTCTCAGTGGTGCCCAGTGACAGGATGAGAGGCAATGGGTACAACTGAAACACAAGCAATTGTGTTTCCATAGGAGAAGACTTTTGTACTGTGAGGTTGATCAAACACTTCAACAGGTATCCCAGAGAGGTGGTGGCGTCTCCATCCTTGGAGGTATTCAAACCTTGAGTGGAAATCCTGCTCTAGGTGGCCCTGCTTTGAAAAGGAACCCTGCTCATACCTATCTTATAAGGAAGCTTTTTGGAAGGTAGGAAACATTTTGAACCTGACCGGGATGTTCACATGTCCATCCAGCAGTCAGGCACTGTGACACTTGTGTCCAGATGTGAGGTCCCAGACTGATCATGATGGCCTGGAGGACAAAGGATGCCAGCTAGAAGTCCTCCCCATGCCTCCTGGGCTCTTCTTAAGTTGGTGACCATTTGCAGAGTTTGGCTATGCCTTCTTGTATCCTTTTGGAGCTGCCCGTTGCCACTGTCTCCCTCCAGTCCCACCTCTGTGATGCCTCAGGAGTCATCCCTGTTCTTTCTCTCCATATTGGGGTGTCTTGCGAAACAGCAGGCAGAGGTGCTGGGATCATGTGGACCTGCTGCGCTGAGCGCTGTTAACACGGGCCATTCTGAGAGCTCTTTCCCAGCTGCATGCTCCTGTGGGTGCCTCTGCGCACAGACAAGTCCCAGTCATTCTCCATCTACACCAGCTTGAGCCTTTTTCTTACAAACCTATATGGAGAGAGGAGCCTTTCTGAGACGGGGGGGGCGGGGGAGGCGGAGCAGGATGCAATGAAAGGGGGCAAAGTCCATGGTGCTTCCGCACCATGGGGATGGGCCCTGTGCAGCCTGAAGGCCCCCGGGCACTTGGTTTGGGGGTGGTCGTGTTCAGTCTGAGGGCCATGAGAGCACCCAGAAAGGCAGCTGGGCTCTGGTGAGCAGCAGAGCCCAAAGTGCAGGCCTGGGGGGGCAGACAGAGGGGTTAAGGAGACCTGAAGCCCTGGAAAGTGAACTGGTGCATGAGAAGGGTGTGTGGGGACCACACAAGAGGGCAAGTGGAGGCTGCCCAGGAAGGGCTGGCCCTGCACCAAGCGGGAGGGACCATCCTTCCCTCATGGGGTTGGCAGGTGACAGCGGGGCCCTTTGTGATTGTGCTGCTGTGACATGTGCCCATGTCACAGTCAGGCGCTGGCCCAGCCTCAGCCCAGCAGTGTCCGGGAGGACAGGACAGGGTCAGAGCAGGAGTGTGCAGGGCTTGTGGAGGAGGACCCTGAGCACAGCCTTTCCCTGCTGCCCCCAGGCAGCCCTGCAGGACCAGGGCATTTCCCTAAGGCTTCCCTGGCTCCCGGCCTGCGTAAGAAGGATGGGGGCGGGGGGCATGTCTGTGGGGTCCAGGGTATTTAAGCAGGTGGGGGGAGATGGTGACGCAGGGCTGGGGATGATGGCGCCCACAGCCACCACTGGCCCTGCAGGGTTAAGGTTTCCCAGGAAGAGCTGGGCACCCACCACCAGCAGTGCTAGGGTGACACCAGCATCGCCTGGTGTGGCCCAGCATCTGAAATGTCTTGGGAGGGACCGCCCAGGAGCAGCCCAGCCCTGCTGTCGGCCATAGCAGGGGTGCCAGGGCCCAGCACAGCCGAGGACAGACAAGGACACTCCAGCATTGCTGGCATCACCCCCCCCCCAGGACCCTCCACCAGCTTTGCTTGTAAGAGGCATTCCTGAAAGTGGCCTTGGCAAAACGTGTTGGCATCTGCCCAGTGAAGTCCTTTTGTCTGGAAAAGGACACGTACCTGAGTTCTCCTGTGCGATCCTTTGCCCATTCCGGCCACATGAGGCCAATGTTCCTGGAGAGCCTCCAGGAGGCCTTTTCCAGGGGATTCGCTGCTTGCTGAAAAACCGTTGCCCACATTTGTTCCCCCATGTCCCAGGGCAGGCTCCTTCAGGACAACTGGCTCCCCATTCTGGCAACACAGAGATGCGGCCAGGCCTGAGTGCAGGCTCCCCCTTTGCCAACCCACAGCACCTTTTCTCCTTTCCACAGGATGGCTGAGAGACCCCCCAGCAACCCCAGGGTGGCCTGGCAGGTGGAGGAGGAGGAGGAGGAGGAGGAGGAGGAGAGACCCCCCCGGAGGCCCAGGGTGGCCTGGCAGGTGGAGGAGGAGGAGGAGGAGAGACCCCCCCGGAGGCCCAGGGTGGCCTGGGAGGAGGAGGAGGAGCATGGAGCCCCTGAGGAGATCAGCTCCCAGGCACAGCTCCTCGAGGTGTGCGTGCCCCAGCCACTGCAGACAGGTGAGTGAATGGCATCATGGGGCTGGGCAGGGCTGGGGGCTGCGAGCCTGCCCCGCTCTGCTGCAGAGTGCCCCCTCCCTGGCAAGCTGCAGGCGGGTCCCAAGGGGCTCGGTGGCACTGCGGTGCCAGCATGCCTTGGCCTGCTTTGTGCTTTGGAGCCAGCCAGGCACAGCATCCCCCCAGGAAGGAGGGGAGCAGAGGGGACCCAACTCCTGCTCTGTGGGACAGGCTGCGAGAGGCAGCTCAGCCCCACTTCACTGTGCTCCACAAGCACACCCCACCTGTCAGGCACCTCCCAGCCCTGGCGAGCACAGGGGAGCCAGGGTGTCAGTGCCCCGTACCAGCCCCCTGACCAAGGGCTCGCTGGGTCCACATGGCAGGCAATGCGGCTACACAGAGGGCACAGCTCTGTCATCTACCTCTCCTGCCTCCTACAGCTCTCCCTGATCTTTCTTTCTCAGGGCAAGGTTCTTCTGCCACCAGCTGCTTGCACGTGCAGAGAGAGGAGCAGGAAGCCCTGGAGTGCATCCAGGCCTTTCTCACAGGCCCAACAAGGGTAACTACAGACATTGCCACTTGGCCTGCACCCTGCTACCACTGGCTATGCCTCCTGTCCTCTCATGCTCTCCGTTTGTCTCTCTCCTCCTGGCTGTCAGGAAGAAGCCCAGAAGCTGAAGTTTTTGGCCTCTCTCTGCACTCTCAGCCGCTTGGCCAGGGCACAGAGCTGTGGCCAAGGCAGCCCTGCTGACAGAGCCGTCCAGGCTTGCAGCGTCCCTGTGGCCACGTGGACGGCGATGGTCTCCAAGCACAGTACTTTGAGGAAGGTGCTGTGGGAGCTGTTCAGCATGCTGGAGGACCGGCCACTGCGCAAACCATTTATCACCGTCAGGGACGGCACTCGCATCCTTCCGCTGGCCGTGAGTTACCAGAGGAGACCTTGCTTGCCCTCAGGACTGTGCTCACCTGTCTGGGGCAAGCGGCAGGGCCCCCTGTCCCCTCCCCATCTGCCCACAGACACAGCCTGCCCCTGCCCAGGCAGCTCTTCGGCCTCCCTGTGCTGGCACCCCCCTGCCTCCCTCAGCAGACAGGAACCCCAGGAGGCCTGCTGTGCAAATGGGAGCTGAGCCCAAAGAGCCCCTCTGACTTGACCCTGACAGTCAAGCTGGGCACTCCATCTGCATCTTCTGTGTCCCCCTGGGCAGTGCCTGAGCCTCTCTCCCACACACTTCCCCCCAGGCTCCGGCAGTGCGACAGGGATGTCTCTGCAGTGAGAGCCGACTCTAGGTCTTTTCTGTAGGCAACCAGGGCACTCTATGAGCTCCTTCAGCAGTGCAGCCGCTCGCAGGAGGTGAAGGCATTTTTCTCCCACCTCTGCCTGGCACTACTCTTCCAGATTGCCTTCACTGCAGAGCTCACTCCGGAAGACGTTGCTATCTTCAGGAGGGAATGCCACCAATGGGACCCATCTACTCCCACCAGCCCTGTCAGGTGCTCCATCCCGGTTCCTCCATCCCTCCCATGCACCTGGAGCCAGGGCCAGGCTCCCAATGTGAGCTAGCCTTTGCTCTGCACACAGCTCTGCAGTGCAGACCATGGCATCTCTTTTCTGCTGCGCTGGCTACGAGCATCAAGCCCTGGTCATCAGGCAGCAGGGTGGCTGGGACATGCTTCTCAGCCCTGACACTCTCCACTTGGGAGTCATTGTACTGGCTAGGTGAGAGCCCTCTTATCTCAACTCTGTCTCACACAGTGCCCTTGCTCTGGGATGGCAGAGGGTCCCCAGGTCTGCAAGACAGGGGCTGCAGCCTCAGCCCCTGTGATGAGAGATTGCACAGCTGAGGGGGCAATGGGAGCTCCCTGCTCTTTTTCCTGCCCCCCTGTGAGAGCTGCTGGAGCAGGAGCTGGTGTTAGCAAGGGTGCGAGAGGGTGCTTGGCAGGACCAGTCACCTCCCAGGGACCTGGAGTCCCCTCCCTTTGGGACTGGGCTCAGGCCACAGAGAAGGCCGTGGGTCTGTCTGTGCGCAGTCCCACCAGAGAGAGTTATGCAGGAAAGGGGCAAGATGCACACGGGCACGTAGGAGGAGCCCATGGGGACAAGACTCCCATGTGGGCAGGAAATGGGACGTGTCGATAGGCCGTGATTTCAGGGTAGGAAGGGTGTCTTTCTGCTCTCCCACCAAAACGAGCCTGAAGATGCTACCCTGGGTCTGCAGTGGTGGGGTGCAGTGGGGGAAAATGGCCACTGTGTGAGCAACTGCCAGTGGCTGGGCTAGTAGAATGCCAACGCGGCCTTACCCTGCACGTCCTGGCCACTAGGTCAGGAGCTAGACTTAGCAGTGCAATCCCAGAAGAGGTCTGCCTGCTCAGCTGAATACTGACAGAGCCTCCTTCCCCCTGCTAGAGAGATAAGGAAGAGCCCAGCTCCTGACCAGCGCTGGATCTTTGACCAGCTGGTAGTGGTACTCTGCAGGGAGGACCAGTTTCGGGAGATCCCTGCCATGGCCTTCTTCAGTGAGGTAGGCCTGATGACAGCCGGTGCCTGTCTGAGACGCTTCTGAACTGTGCTCTCTTGCATACCTGAGTGCAGGATGGGATGTCAGTCCTGCATTCCTATTAGTCCCCCTGGCCATGGTCCATCTCTGATGCCAGTTCTCTCTAGTCAGTTGCTCCTCAAAGGCAGGAGGACAAGAGGCTGCAGAGGGTTCAGAGGGCAGAAGAGCAGGTGGGCAGGTGTGCCCTGGGGCACAGGAAATGGGCTGAGGGGTCCCGCAGGCTCTCTGTGGTCACAGCTGCCTGCAGGATGGGTTTTGTGTGGCCTTGGAGCCCTTGCCCAGAGCTGTCAGTGGGCTCCAGCACAGCGTCAGGGTGCAGGGAGTGCTGCAGGCTTTGTCCGTCTCTCACTGCCATGTGTGTTTCAGCTGCTGATCTGCACTGACCTCACCAAGGTGGAGGACCGTGTGCTTAACCTCTTGCAGAGGTATCTGCGCCATCACTCTCCAGTGATGCGTTGGCTAGTGCTCAGAGGCCTCATCACAGCGTCTGAGACACCCACGATGGTGAGTAGGGGACAGCCACGCAAAGTTGTGCAACAGCGTGGAGGTGGGCAGAAGGCTAGGGGGAAGGCAGTGTCTTGGGCTTTGCGGGGAACTGGGAGGTGTGGTGGCTGTGCAGCACCAGGAGAAAGACATCAGTGCCCTCCTGAAAGGGCTCCCAGTGCTGGCACGTCCCAGCTGTTTCAGGCAGAGTTTTTCCCAGGGTAGTCTGTCTTTGCTTCACAAAAAGAATGTTCTGTGTGTCACACAGGCAAGAAAAATGCACTTGCTGCTGCCAGACTTGATGAAGGGCCTGCAGGATGCTGACAGGGACATCAGGCTGAAAGCCCTGATGGTGCTGAGGAACGTCTTCAGCTACATGGACAGGCAGAGGGCCCGCCCCAGTACCTTGCAGCTGATGGAGATGCTCCTGCCCCTCTTTGATGATGTAAGGCTGGCATGAGAGCCCAGGGCTCTGCTGCACATCCATGGACATCCATGCATGGCCACGGGTGTGTTGTGTCCCTCTCTGCTGTGCCCACTGGTGGGTGAATTTGTACCCCCCACCAGGGAGGGTGGGTCCTGGGAACTGTCAGGAAGTGCTGTGCCCTGCAATACTCAGAACACTGTCCCGCTGCTCTGTACCATGCTGAGCCCCTGCAGCTCTTGCTATGGCTTGGGGCAGAGACAAAGAGCCAGGAGTAGACCTGAGGCCAGGGACAGGCTGCCCCTTTCCATCCAGTTCTACTGGGCGGGCCTGACCACGCCCCAGGGGGAGAAAGTCTCCTTTGGAGGCAGAGGCACCCAGCACCCAGGAGAGCCTGTGCTGCCTCTGCAGGCCAGCCCTCGGTCCCCAGCTCCCTCAGCAGCAGCCTGCTCAGCAGAGCCCCAGCTCTGGCCTTCTGCTAGGCTGGGGGACAGCTGTGCGCAGAGAGGATGAGGCCTCTTGCTGGGGTAGCCCTTGTCATGCCTGGCTGCCCCGGCCATTTGCTGAGGTCTCCCCTGCCCTCCTCCCTCCCACCAGGAGGCCAGCCAGCTGCGAGAGCTCTCCATCTTCCTCTTCAAAGACGTGATGGAGACTGTGGTGTGGAGTGACAAATGGAGGTTGAAGAAGAAAGTGCAGAGGAGCCTGCTGCCACTCTTCTTTCACATGAGTGACGAGACGCGGAGAGTGGCCCAGGTGCGGATTTCTGATGCCAGCAGTGATTCAGGGAAGGCCACAACTCTGGATGCTGGCACTCCGTGGGTGGGCCTTAGCCCCGTGGGTGGATCTCAGCATCTTTGAACGTGTGTCACTGTGGGTCCTAACTTCCTGAGTCCCAGAGGATAGTGCAGAGCTGCCCTCCCTATCTGTCTCAGCCCACCACAGCCTTCAGCCAAGGGTAGGCCCTTTCCCTAGCTCCAGCTTCCCTAAAGGGCCGGGCTGTGGTGGCTGCGGTGCCATCTCCCAGTCTCTGCTACTCTGCAGGCCTCTCGGGAAACCCTCCTTGAAGCAGCACAACTTCTGCAGTGGGAGCAGCTCAGGCATCTGGCAAAAACAGGGCAGACATGGAAGATCAGCGGGTGCATGGTAAGCACAGCCCCAAAGCCCCCAAGGGCCTGGGCCACATGAGGCAGCCTGTCCCCCATGCCCGTTGTATGGGGCACTGCGACCCAGCTATGCTCCTCACCCACTGCTGCAACCTGGAGCCCCTGCCTGGAGCTGCACACAGGTGCTCTTTCCTTGAGTACACAGCACTGACAGGCTCTTCTCTAGGCCCCTCTGGCCTCAGTGACTCTTGGCGGCTGATGGGGCACCTGCTCCCGCTGGGCCTGGCAGCACGACAGGAGGCGCTCAGCACCTGCCAGCTATGCTCCGTCCTGTGATCCCTCCACACCTCATCACCATGTGGCCCCTGACCGGGAGCTGTGACTGTCCTGGCACAGGAGGGATGGGGAGGGTGTCCCTGGGAGGAGGGGTGGGCCTGGCCTCCTGCAGAGGGTCTGTGCCATCTCTGTGCCCTTGTGCTCTCTCCAGCTGGCACGGTACAGGAGCAGGGCAGAGGACTACATGTGCCAGAGCCTACCATACCTGCAGGACCCCCAGGCATCGTTGCGAGAGACAGCCGTGAGGTTCATTGGTGAGCCACAACACCTGGGGTCCCCCTCTGACCCAGGGCGGCCTCAGCTGCACTGTTCGGTGCTGGCCTGAGCACGCAGGGGCTCTGTGTCTCCCTCTCCCATCCTTGCCCACATGGACAGGCTGATGGGAGCCCTATTCGGTCCCACACACCCTCCTTGGGTGCTGCACTGTGCTGCACTCGGGTCAGCCCCGCCCAGGGGGAGGAGGGCATGTGGCCAGGCTGGCTGGGCAAGTGGGAGCTGTGCTGCTGAGAGCATGCTGAGGAGCGTGAGCAGTGATGGGCTGTGTGTGCCTAGGGCTCGCTGCGCGACACATGCAGCCCCAGAGTGAGGATAAGCTGCAGGCCATCTGCAAAGGTGAGTGCGGGCAGCGTGGTGTTGGCTGGGCTGGTGGGGATGGAGGAAGGTGCCCAAGCAGTGTGCTGCGCGCCCCTGTCCAGCACCAGGCGAGGAGAGCTCTATGTCTCTGTGCAGAGGGGAGAGGGGGAATCTTTCGAGGCACTCAGGGCAGCCTTGAGCAGCAACTTCCAGCTGGCCCATTGCTCCCGCAGCTTCCTCGTGGGCCTAGGAAAGGCTCAGTGGGCTGGTGCTGCCTGCAGAGTATGCCTGGGCTTTCTGCAGATATGGAGGTTTGATCTCTGCTCTTTTCTGCCTCAGCCCTTCAGCCCTTGAAGAATGACAGCCATCACTCAGTCAGTGCCCTGGCAACACAGACCATCCTGATGCTGAGGCCTCCACAGGAAAACTTCCCATCAGGATTTACCCTACGAGCCCTGCGCTATCAGCTCCGGAGAAGCTGGAGGAGGTGGCACGTGCTTCTAGGATGTTGCTCTGTTTGAGCAGAGCTAGAGCAGCAATCCTCATCCTGGGGTGCTCTGCCCACTGAGGCCCCACAGCTGAGCATGCTGGACAGCCGGGCTCATCCCTGGCATCTTCCCCTGCCTACAGGGCAGCTCCCCTGCTCAGGCACATCCCGTCCCCAGTGTTGCTGTACAAGTTCACCCCTTTGTTGTGCAGTTCCCAAAGAAGTAGCCCTATTTCTTCGGCATGTTTGTCTTTTCTTTGCGGCGACAGAAGCAAGAGAGACAACTCAGCCCCTAAAAGAGTCAGGGGCTTGTCTTGCGAGTGGCACGATGCCCACTCTTTCCAGCAGCCCGTGGCAGTACAAAACATACCCACAGTCTTATGCCTCTGTTGCAGAGCACCAGCTCCTCTGCTGGGCCACCAAACCCAGAGGAAAGGAAGAGGAAAGCTTTTGCCAAATGGCCCTCTCCAGAAACATCCCAGAGGCCCAAACTCTCCACAGGGCTTAGGCATCATGTGGATGGGGGTGACAAGGGATGGTGTGAAGCTCTGGACCATTGCCATCACAACTGGCTTCGGAATTCAGTCCTGGAGTTTCACACCTTTTGTCTCAAGAGCTCGGCCCTGCAATTGAGGGAAACCAGGGCAGAACATGGTGGGAAGGTCCTCCGAGGTGAGGTGGGGAGCTTCAGTCCCTCTTCCAGAGTGCTCCTTTCTCTTAGGAGATGCAGGAGGCTCTTCCTCCATCTGGCCTCAGTCTCAACAGCCCAGAATAGAAACTAACAATGAGGTTTTGCCCCTTGCAAAAAGAGGCAGAGGGACCAGGATGCGGTGCAGGCTGATGCTCGCCCTGGGGATTCTGCAGTCAGAGAAGTGCTCCATTTTCCCCATACAGAAAAGCCAAGAATGGAGGAAAGACCGCAGAGGCCTTGATTGGATTCTACCTTGAAAATAGATCACTTATTCTGCCACTGCCTATGCAAGGCAGGGCACAGGGTTAGCCTCTTGACCATACTGGGTTCAACTGATGTCATCGAGCCCAGGTACTACGAGGCCACCAACACTCTGGCCCTAGCTATGCAACCTGCTCCCACACCCCAGCTTGGGCTCAGCAGCAGCGTCCCAGGACAGACACAAGCCAGCAGATTGCCACCAGTGTTGCCACTTCCCAGCAGGCCCCTCCAGCAGCTCTCAAGCGAAAGCCTCTGCAGAGCCCCAGGCCCCTGTGGGTAGCAGGTCACTGTGTGGTTCATCAAGCTCTCTCAGCTTCTCCTTAGATGACAGATGCTCCATTCCCTTCCTTCATCATTTTAGTCGCCCTTTGCTGGACCCGCTCCAGGAGCTCCATTCTCTCTTCAACTGGGGAGCCCAGAACTGGACCCAGCACTCCAGATGCAGCCTCATCGGGGCTGAGTGGAGGGGCAGGATCACCTGCCCCCATGTTGGCATTAGGCTGCCAACACTCTGCCTAATGTACCCCAGCATACCATTGGCCTTCTTGGCCACAAGGGCACGCTGCTGCCTCATGCTTAACTTGCACTGCCAGGTCTTTCTCCACAGAGCTGCTTTCCAGCAGGTCAGCCCCCAGCCTGTACTGCTGCATGGGGTTATTCTTCCCTAGGTGCAGAACCCTGCACTTGCCTGTGTTGAGCTTCCGGAGGTTCCTCTCCGCCCAACTCTGCAGTATGTCCAGGTCCCTCTGAATGGCAGCACAGCCTTCTGGTGTGTCAGCCACTCCTCCCAGTGTAGTATCATCAGCAAACTTGCTGAGAGTGCACTCAGCAAGTCGAGCAAGCTGGAAGCCCTGACCTAATAGTCTGTGTTCATGCCCAGATGTTCTGAGAAGCAAGAGGCTCGGGTCTCTGTTGGCAGCATTCGTAAAAACACCCCTTGGATAGGAAAAGCCAGATTGTCCCAGTGACTGGCCCTGCCACTAGAGCCTGCCAGAAAGGCAGCCGTGGGCCCTCCTCCAGAACAGCTGTAAGAAAACTAAGCGCTCTAATGCTGCTCTGGCATCCTCTTTTGACCAGAGAACCCAGGTCTGATTTTCATTCTGCCAGGAGTGAAAGGCACTGATGGGCATCTCTGCTGCCCTTGCTGCACCTTGCCTGAAATCCCTACCTTGCATAGCAGAAGCACTAACCTAAGTGGAGTGACGTGGACTGCAAGCTGCGAGCCTCTAGGGGTGGGCAGTGCCAAGAACATTTCAGATTAAAGTCTAAAATCTTTCAGTTGAGAAAGTCTAGATCAGCCAGAGCATTTAGGCTAAGATAGCTTCTGTTGGATGCTATCAAAGAGAATACACTCTCTCTGGAAAGAAAAAAGCACGGACTATAAGACCGCATAGCTAGTTAGTGGCAGAAGTGGCTTAGTAAGGTTTTTGTTAAAGGCAAACAAATGTGAAAATTGTATGAAAGAGCCATTAGTGTGGCAGGGATGTTCTGAGGTGTGGACTTCACTCTGCGCTCCTGTGGGGTGACCTTTGCAGGGTCTGGCTGTTGGCAGTAATGGAGGATGACAAATTAATTGTGTACCCTTAGGTGCCCATTATTTAACTTCCTGTTGGGTTTATACATGACTTTGAAATAATCCCTTTGTCAATGACTACTTTCATGATGGCCGAGCTTGCAAACCAAGCAAGCAAACTGCATCTTTTCTGGACAAGCCCAGTTCCTTTGTTCATATCAAGTTAGTTAGTTTATTTTATGGACCTTCTCTAGAAAGTTGACAGCATGTAACTTGCGAAGGTGTCCTGAATTGTCCCCTGCAGAGAGGTCAGGTTAAATTGGTTTGCTGACAAATGCTCCTTGGTGTGCAGCACTTTGTTAGGATGTCAGGTGTACACACATTTACTACCATCCCAATGAGGGCTGTTTTTTTTTTCTGTTTGTTATTTAAATATTTATTTCACAAGTACCTTTTTTGCATGCCTGTGACATTATTATGGAAGTGTATGAGTTCTGAAATTTTTTTTACGTAGGTCCTGGAATCTGGGGAAAGCATGTTCTGTGGTGCAAAATGACAAGCTCTGCTTGTGAGCTGGGAGCAGCAAAATGACTAGTGGGGACAAGCGTGGAGTCTTGGGTTTCTAACTCCAGCAAATTCCTACTCCCATCCTCATAACCTCGTACATGATAGTCGCAAGGCTCACTTGTCAGGGCTCAAGATTCCCAATCAGCCGGTCAGTATTAGGGAGTAGTTTGCATTACCACCCATAAACAGAGAGCCATGAACATCTGCTTGTCATTGAAAGGTGACCTGTGGTTTTTCCATGAAGACTTTCCCATCTTTCTATGCAGATATCAAATGTGCTGATGCTTGCGGCCTAGAGTGGTCTCAGAGAAATGATTCAATCAGGTACAGAGGCTCTTTTAATCCAGGTCCTTGTTTCCTTTGGCTCCATATGTTCCAGCGGATAGCAATGTCCATGCATGAGGAGAAAAATCCTATTTATCATCGGAGTGTTGTGGAACGGGCCCTCTTCTTTTCCCTGCTTTAAAAGCCAGCCAGCACTGCCTTGAGCTGTGCAGCACTGTCCTTGTGGTGACACTGTGCCGAGTTCCTCTGAAGTCAAGGGGAGAGAAGGAAACCCCATACAGATCCTGAGGTGTTGCAAGGGAAGGAACATGTTCTTGCCTTGTTTGCAGATTTAGCTCCTAACTGAGGTCATTTGACAAGGCTTGTAATCTTGATTCTTACCATACTGCATGAAATGCCTTTAAAGCACCAGGAGCGTAGGATGCCACGAGAGCCTGTTGTAGGTCTCCCCCCCGCAAAGAGGGATGTGTTTTGGGTGCAAATGGGCAGCCCCACTTTGCTCTAGGTGCAGTGCTATGAGAACCTGGCATCCAGGGAGTAGTGGTGAGCGTGGACATCCTACAACCAGCCTCCCGAAAAAGATCATGATAAAACAGCACTCTGTTGTCAGGATGTATGGGAAAATGCAGAAGAATGTCGAGGAGATAGGCGATGGAAGCTGGCCAGACCGTTCCGTGGGAAAAGGAGCATCAACAGGGCATGTTGACCCACAGTCACGTGGCTGAGCCCGTGCCAGTGTGGTGCTGCACCTGGGCTTTGAAGTGGAAGTAGCAATGAGCTCAATACGCTTGCTTGCGCATGTGTGTAGTCCATAAAAACCTCACATAGTGCCCCCCCCCGCCCCGGCGTTCCTCGCCATGGACCGATGCTCAGCTGTGCCAGGGACTCTCCTGCTCCATTATTGCCTCGATCGGGAAATTGCGGGGGAACCTCTGCGTCTGAGCAGAGGTAATAAACGCTCAGTATCGACCCTAGTGTGCCCTGTGTTTGTGTATCCGTCCCTGCCGGGAGTCCAGGCGGTGCCTCCGCCTTACCCTTACAGCGACTCTTCCCGCGACTGCGGCTCAGGCCTTGGGGCTAACGCACAGCTCATGCCCAGGCCTGATGTTGGCTGGGAGCAGCGCCATTAGGTGACAACCAGGGCAACACGGAGGCCAGACGCTCAGGCTCCTGCGCAGAAAGGAGGAGGAACTCTGCTCTCCTCGCAGCATCTTTTTGAACTGCTCGTTAGCACCTGGTAAGACCGCAGCTCTTTGGAACTCAGGAAAACCTTGCCCAGGGACCAAATTTAAGGTGACAGTCGCGAATAAGAGCCTCACAGAGGCGACTCGCGCTGGGTAGGAAGGGTAGTGATAAGACCGGCTGCAGACAGGACCACTACCATTGAGAGGGTATAAACCATCATGAATAGTAACAAAGGCTGGAAAACACTAGCCAACAGATTTGAAAAAGAGGGATGGAAAAATCCTGTCTGGGATTTTTCGTGGGTAGAACAACATTGTACTGCTCCCAGTGATGTTTGGGATGAATTTGAAAGCTCTACACAGCTAGAAAATCAGAATAAGTTTTTAGAATCAAAATTGCAACCCCATAGCATTGCCGGTGCTCTCGTACGTAGGGATAGCTTACTGTGGGCTACTCAAATAGACCCTGTTAAAGTAATGACTGCAATGTATACCGAGGCTGATGAATGATCAGGAGAGATCTGGCTTGATCTCGACCCTCCTTATCCTCCTCACAATAATGATTCAGATGACATGGGAGAAGGAAATAACGGGAAAGCAGTTACTCCCATGATAAAAAAATCGAGCAAACAGCAAATGCATCCCCTCGGATGACTGCGAGAGGTTTTACTTCCTTGGAGTTGCCTGATCTCCAAACTAAGTTTTCGGCTAAAGCCGGAGCTATGCCCCTAGAATGGATGGCCCGTATATGGGGAAAAGGAGCAAATCAAGTTACCCTCACCATGGATGAGGCTCAAAGTTTAGTGTTAGGAGCAGGGATTCTCCTACAAACCCCTACACCGCAGCAAACTGACTCACTGTGGGGCTGCGCTGCGCGCTGGACCAGGCAGCTCCCCACCAGCGAGAGAGGTGGCAAGAGTAAATGGTTGTGGGAGAGTGCTCAGGAGCTATAAATTGCCATGCTAAAATCTGCTCTCTCAGACATGCTGGACAGACCCGAGCCTGTAAATCAGGAGGGGCAGCCCCTCAATGTTAACCCTTGGCAATCCCATGCCATTCGAGTATGCATCCTGTAATTAAAGGAGCAACTGCAGCGCTTAAGCCGCTTGCTGTTTCTACAATGACAGGAATAAATGCAGATACTCAGTGGCAGATGGGCCTGCAGCAGATGCTGTCTGCTTTACCATTGTATGAAACATCAGACTCTAAGGTAAAGATTAGGACCATACAAACGGTTAAACCCAGCAACCACGCTGCTCGCTCTCGATTCCAATCAAGAAATACTAAAGGCAAAGATTTCCCAGGCAGTGTGTCTGAGGAACATAATCGTGTCTGGCGAGAATGCTTAGACAAAGGGTTAACAAAGTGGCAACTGCATCTTCCCACTGCAGTGCTAAAACAATTAGCAGGAGAAGCTCAGGCGCAGCTATCGGGACCCACACTCTGCCCCCGCACGCACTCAAAGCCAGAGGATATCACTCCGCACTTGGAACAAAGCGATTCCAATGAATAGGGAGCTGGCTCGGCTCCGCTGTCCGGGTCGCAGCCGCCCAGGCAGCTACACAGAACCAGAGTCCAGAAATGTCGGTCGCTGTAAATGATAAGTATACCAAAACATTTTTGATTGCTACAGGAGCGCAGGTTTCAATGACAGATCAGCGTACCTATGAAGGTAAAGCTCCTTTAAAGAAACAAACAGTTTCAGTAATAGGCATTAATGGGGCAACCAACACTTACCACATGTACAGGCTAAATTAATGTTGTCCAATGGACATACTGTACAGCCCTTGTTGTTATTGGCAAAATGAATATTCTGGGAATGGGTATTCTGAAAGGGCCGTCTTGGATAGATAGCTGGGGTAAATGGGAATTTGGTAACCCTCCAGTTACAGGAAAAACGACTCTCCATCTGATTAAGCCTATGACCTTCCTGCAAATAGCCCCACTCCTGCCTGAGAGCAAACCAGTTAACATTCCTCAGTATAAACTACCTGCTCCTGCCACAAAACCAGTGACAGAATCACTCAAACAACTAGAGCAACGAGGTATTATAGAAAGAACCCACTCACCATATAACAGCCCCACGTGGCCTGTTAAAAAACCAGACAGGATGCTTGACTATTGACCACAGGGCTTTACATAAAGCAACTGGCCCTTTCACAGCCGCTGTTCCTGCCAGAGTCGGTATAGTTAATACAATAAATGAGCGTGCTTTTCCATGGATGAGAGTGTTAGATAGAAAAGATATGTGCTTTATGAGCCCTATACAAGAGCAAGACAAACCAAAGTTTGCTTTTACTTGGGGTGGAATACAATACACCTGTAATCGCCTACCACAAGGTTTTAAACATAGCCCCACCATCGCCCAGGCTATTTTAGCTAAAGAACTAGAATCAATCATCCTCCCACCCGGAGTAACGATTTTACAAAATATATATAATATTCTAATCGGAGGACCAAATGAGGAAACGGAGCATGAACACTATTGTCCAGCACTTGCAAGAATTAAATAGTAGCATTCCCAACTCAAAACGGCAAGGATCGAGTCAAGAGGTTATATTTTTAGGCACTCGATGGATAGGAGGACGGAAAACTGTGCCAGAATCTGCATTAACAGAGACAGACACAAAATGTTCTGGCATCTTCTGATAAAAAAGAATTGTGGGCTTTATGAGGAACTTTTGGGTTCTGGAGGTCACACGTTCCTGAATTCAGTATTCTGGCGAGACCGCTGTATGATTTGCTAAAGAAAAGCACCGTACGGAACTGGGACCAAAAACATCCTGAAGCACTAACTGCTTTAAAAGATGAAATAGTTACTTACCAGCCTATGGGACCGATCCATCCACCCTACACACCCATTTACACTACATCTAGGCAGAGGTGATAAGGGATATCAATGGGCATTATGGCAGCAAGATATGCAAGGTAAAAGGGATTACCCTATTACCTCCGGCTCTAAGTCGTGGCAAGGCTCTCAAGGGAACTACATTCCCTTTGAGAAAGTCCTATTGGTGGCATATGAAGGGCTGCTACTACCAAGCCCTTAACTCAAAAAGGGAACTCATAATTGTGTGTGCCTATTCCTATTTTAAAATAAACGTTATCCGGTAAACCCTTACCCCTAGGGGTAGCACAAAAGACTACCGTGCAGGGATGGGCTTTGTACATACATCACCAGGTGACTAGTGATGGGACGGACAAAGAAAACAAATTATCAGAGAGTGTAGAGCGAATTGGGATGCCTGTGGAGTACTCCCATGCGCCCTCCTCCCCGACGACTGGCACCCCTCGCTGGGACGGCCAGACTAAAGCAGGGGTCTGGCAAGAATAAATGTATTACAAAATTCTGAGGCAGAATGGTGACATGTAAGCGGTTACATGAACGGCTAGGACACACTGGAAGTTATGATTTATTTCAACAGGCTGCAAGGAGAGGATGGCCTGTGACAAAAGATCTGGCAAAGGAAACTGTAGACTCCTGCCATTTTTGTCAAACAATGGTACAGTATATGTCAAAGGGACAACAGTTTGCCAACCTCAGGGAAGTAAACTACTCTGGGAAACCTGGCAAGTTGATTAGATTGGCCCTTTAAAGAGAACACCTGAAGGCTGGAAATACCTTCTCACGGGAGTAGAAATAATCAGTGCTATAGAGAACGTGCAACCCACCCAAGCTGCAACTGGTCTGTCAACCCATAGCTGTATTAAACAGGTGATTTGCCACTCTTCCCTTGCCCCGAGAAATACAATCTGATAATGGATCACAACTGGTCCGTCAACCGTAGCTGTTAAATCAGAAGTAAAATCCTATCGAAACCCTGGAGATGAGGTTGTGGTTAAGCACCCCGCTCAGGGATCCATCTGGGTGTCTTTGTTGCTTTACAAAGGAAAAGGAGTACGGGATGCTATAGACACTAAAGGGAGTAAGTTGATCATAAATGAGCCTTGGATTATGTCCAAGACCAAAGTGTTTTCTTTTGCAGAAAAATGTGTTACCTTGTCGCCATGGGAACACTGATAACGGGAACATACACCCAAAGCCAGCCTCTAAGAGCTTTCACCTTTTCAAGCTGCCCACGCAACAACTCGGGTATTGAAAATAAGTCACAACCCATCGTTAAAGCCACAGTTACAGAAGGAATGCTATCTGGAATAGCACGAGGCCAAGGCCTGGCAGTAGGCAGTAATGTTTGTTACATTAACCCTAAGATCTATGGTTGGTCTAAACTTAGCGGTTTGTAATAACACTGGACAGGAAGCTGCGTACGGTTTTAACAGTCAGTTGAAATGGGTGCTACAGACATGTAAGGCAACTAATCATACGTTAGTGGGCCACGAGAAGTACATTCTAAGAGTAAACAATGAGAACAGCATAATAATTTATGGCAACTTTTCTGTAAACATCAGTAACTACCAATGGGCAAGTCAATGTAAATGGACAAAATCAAAGTACCAGCTGTACCTGATTGTATTTCTTATAAAACATCCCAAACAACCTCTAAGCAGAAATATTCCCCACCTAATGCAATTGCATGATGGACGAGAGCCTATGATTATGGCTCCAAAATTAATGACAATGAATGTACTTTTGGACCTGACCAATTTACGCACCAGTGCATGGATTAAGACTTGGGCTAACTATAGTGACCGTCTCTGTGCTTGGTGGCTACAAAATCATAGGCCAATAGGACATAGAACTAAAAGAGATATTATTCAAACTCTGTTAGGTGGAATTGGTACAGGAACAGGAATATTGAATTCTTTTGATATTGAAACCCTAGCAAATAAATTGTCAGTATTGGGAGAAACCGAAGCTGGTGCAACCAGAATGACTGCAAACTGGCTACCAACAGCTTTATAAACCTCAGTGCAAAATTGGCAAGGTACTTGGCACCTCTGGTGACACACCAATGTATCGCTGTGGTCCCAATCACTACCTACCAAAAATGTACCGCGAGGAGTTGGCTCTGCTTTATCATGCACTGTATTTCAGTTAACAAGTATGTACCAAATAATCTGATTTGGGTAGCCATTGCAAATAGTCAAGGACAAACATTGGAACAACTGCTCCCTGACCTAGTGAAAGACAAATTCAAAGGCAGATGGCTTGAAACTGTTGAAGGGCCTTATTATGATGCAAACACAACAGAACGAATAATCCAATTGCTAGGGATTGGATGAATTAGGCACACTCATACAAAAACAATACCTTTAGGCCGATTTGCTGTCATGCCTAAAGTCTTTAATGGAAATATGTGGGTACCTACAGTAGCCAGAGATGGTTTACATTGTAATACTGATGACACTTATGAAATCAGTAAACATTGCATCTACTGGCTAGCCAGTCGAGGATGGAGCTGCCCTACCATGCCTAGGGCTCCAGAATTATGCAGTATGAAACACTCATCTGGTACCTGCGTCTGGCAACGCGTCCATGGTAATGAGACACGAGTATATGGCAATGGTTTTGGATGTGAGTGTGTATCCACCCTCAGTGCTATTCACTTTGAAGATGATGTTAATTCTGGAGCTGGTAACATTTGCCGTTGTAATGTGACATATGTTTTTGACCCAATTACTAAGCAGGCTTACTGGCTAACTTCTCATATGACTGAACAAAAGAGATCTTACTTTGCACCATTTAATACTTCAATAACACTTGGAGTAACAGTCCATGAACTAGACAACTTTCTCAAACAGAATCCCAAGGTTACTCAACATCTGTCTGAAATTGGGAAAGGCTTAGCAGGAAGAGAAGTGAAGATGACATATGATAATAATGAACTGATTCGTTTAGCAAACGTAGAAACTAGTCTTACAGAATATCATTGGTATGAAGTCTTTACAGGCTGGTCACCAAAAGCCACCAATGTGCTGCGACTCATGTTACATCCTATGCTCATACTGTTGATAATCTCTGTATTGGTATTGTTTGTAACCCTGATATTGATCTGTTATCTTAAAAATCAAATAGTACACATGAACGAAATCTCAGCTCAAGTTAAATCACACACTAGCTTATTGCAAATTATCAGTCTCACATGTATATATGTTCTTACCCTCACCGTGCACAGGCAAGAGAGCTGGTCCTTCATACGATGAATGTATTAAGCGCACTGTGCAACACCAGTAAGCGTTAAATGCTGGTCTGAGCCAAGGGGTGGAATGTGACCAACCAACAACATCCACAATGGGAGAAGGCTCAGAGGGCGAGGTGCCCCATAAATCTCAAGGACAGTGTAGGAATGCAGCGCGCTAACCACAGCTGTTGCACAGAGAACTGATGTTATCTCAAGACAAAGGGGACCAAAGGGTGGCCTTCGTCTTAGCTAAGCAGCCATATCCATTACCTGGACCTGGTGTAAGTTTTTTTTTTTCCTGAGCTGACCAAAAGGATGTGAATGTCTCCCCGAAATTAGCCAGACCAGCATGGGGGAAGTGTAATGTGCACAGAGTACAAAACCTCCACGACTAACAAAGAAATTTCAAACAGAGCAACGGGCTTGAGCTGGCATCAACCCACGTGTTCCTTCGTGGTGACGGGGGACGCCCAGCGTTGTGACGGTGAGCGTATTTGAGACCTGTAATGGCAATCACATAGGTATTGTGCTTGAACTGTCCAGCAAGATTTTGTTAAGTGTGTAACACTTGAATTGCGATTTCAGTATAGTGCTGAATCGCTCTGCTAAATCAAAAATCCTGTGTAACATCAAATTCCCCACAGATAAACTTTTATATTGAACATTGCACGCTCTGTAAGCGTGCAGTCTCTAAAAGGACCTGGTCAGAGAGTACTGCACTCTGACAGGCAGGAGCCACATCATACGGGTTTAGTCCAAAACATCTCTTTTTCAGGCCAGTGGGGGACACCGAACATTCACTCTGGTAGCCCTGTAGCCGCTGGATCCTTCCCCTGCATAACTTCGCCTGCGAAAACACGAGATGTTTCCATCCCTGCCAGAGGAGGAAGGGATTCCGCAGGGCTTTCCGCTGGGGTCTGCCGCCCGGCCGGGCTTTCGGCCCTGGCTGCCAGCCGAGGGGGCTGGGGCAGCAGCAGGGCGCGGGGGCCGGCCCGAGGTGCAGGCTGCCCCGGGGCCAGCGCACACCCGGGCCCTTTGTGACGGCCCCGAGCTATTGTGACCGCGCGGCGCCGCGGCCTTTGCCCTGGGCGGCTGCCGAGTCTCGCCCGGCTGCCTTGCGCCCGCAGCGCTGCCGAGCGTGTGCGCGAGGCACGGCGGGTGGAGCGGGGCGTTTTGGGGCTGGTGCTGGCCGTGCTCTGGGGCGGGCAGCAGCTCTCGGTGCCCGCCGAGCGGCAGAGGCGCCGCTGCCTGTGCCTCCTCTCGCCCCGCCAGCCGGAGGGGGCCGGGGCCGGGCGCGGGTGCGCTTGCAGGGCGCAGGGGCGCTGCGTGGGGCACGTGAGGCCCGGGCCCAAGGCATGGAGGCGGCAGCTGGGAAGGCGGCCCTGGAGCGGGTGCGGGCGCAGAAGCGGGAGCTGCTGGAGCAGCTGGAGCTGCTGGAGCAGGAGCGCGAGGCGCTGCAGGGCACCAACGCCCGGCTGACGGCGCAGGCGGCCAGGTGGGCCGATGGCCGTGGGGCTGGGCGCGGGGACGCAGCCGGCTGGGGAGGTGTGCGGCGCTGCGTGCGGCGCAGGCCCCCGGCAGGGCGGTGGGGCAGGTGGGCGGCAGGGCCTGGGCAGGGCGAAGCTGACGGCCCCCTGTTGCTGCAGGCGGCAGAGGGCCAGGAGAGCGGCCGAGGAGCCGCCCGGGCTGCTGGCCCAGCTCGGCGGGCTGCGGGAGCGGCTGCAGCAACGGCAGCAGGAGACGGCCCGCTGCCGGGAGCTGCTGCGGTGCCTGGTAGGTGTGGAGCGCCGCTGGCGCGCGGGGCTGGGGCTGCCCCCGCTGCAGCCCTGCTCGGGCCCGTCCCCGGCCGGCTCTGAAGGCCTGCTCGGCGCCTTCCCCCCGCAGCAGGAGGAGAAGCAGGAGCTGCAGGGCGCTGCCCAGGAGCTGGGCAGGGACAACCGCGCCCTCAGCCAGCGCTGCTGGAGCAGCCGCCGGGAGCTGCAGGCCGCGCAGGAGCTGCTGCCCCAGCTGGAGGTGAGCTGGGCCGGGGGCCTCGGCCTGCCCCGCGGGGCTTGCCCAGCTGGCTAGGCGAGGGCAGCCGTGGGCCAGGGGCAGCGCCGGCGCGGGGGCTGGGGGCCGAGGGCAGCCGGGAGGGCACGGGGCCGGGGACCTGCTGCCGCCCACCGGCCGGCAGGAGGACTGCCGTGCCCTGACGGGTGCTCCTCTTCCTCTGCTCTCCTGCAGCAGCGCTTGCAGGCGGCCCAGCGGGAGAGAGCCAGCAGGCTGCAGGAGCTGGACGAGGTAGCGGGCAGAGGGAGAGCCGTGCTGGCCGGGCCGTGCTGGCAGCCGGCAGCGCGCGGGGGCTCTGGGCAGGGCGTTGGTCCCAGGGGCCGGGACTCCTCGGGGCCTGGCCTGGGGCCTCGCCAGCCCTGCCCGTGGCCTGCAGCGGGGCAGGCGCGAGCCAGGGGGCAGAGCCCGGGGGCTGGACGCCGAGGGGGGTGCCCAGCTGCCAGCTCCGCTCCCTGCAGCGCGTGCCTTCTCTTTTGCAGGAGAAGCAGCGCTCAGGCCAGCTCCAGGAGCAGCTGCGGGAGCGGGAGCAGCGGGCGCAGGTAGCGCCGCGGGGGCCGGGGCAGGGGGTGGTGGGCGCCGCGGGGCCGCAGGGCTGGCAGGAGGCTGCAGCGGGCACCTGCACCGTGAGCCTTCCCTCTGCCAGGCACTGTGTGCCGAAATCCGGGACCTGCGCGACGAGGTGGAGGAGCTGGAGATGGAAAAAGCCTAGTGAGTGGGGACCGGGGACCACTCTGCCCCCAGGGGTGCCCCAGCGGGCGATGGGAAGCCAGCAGCAGCGCCGGGGAGGGCTCAGGGGGTCTGTGCAGCGTAGGGGGGGGCCCAGGAGAGCCCCAAGGCTGCTGCGGGGCAGGGCTATGCTGGGACGGGCAGCCCCCGTGGCCATGGCAGCGTGCGCTCGTGCAAGCAAGGCCTGTTGCCTGCAGCAAGCAGCAGATGGAGCAGGAGCCCGAGGCGGAGGGGTCTGTGCTGCCGGAGCGGCTAGAAGCACAGCTGGTAAGGGGGAGAGCCAGCAGCAAGGGCCGCCCTGGCCGGCAGGCTCTCACTGGGGAGAGGGGCACCGGGCAGCCCCGGGCGGCCCCCAACGTGTCCCCGCTCTCTGTTGACCCGCAGGAGAGGGAGGAGCTGGCCAAGAGACGCGGCCTGGCTACCTGGCTGAAGTGAGTTGCCCCTGGGGGCCCTGCTGTCGCGCTGCGGGGTGCTGCTCCCGGGCTGTGGGCTTTGCAGCGGGGAAACGCGCCGCGGGAGCGTTGTGCTTGCGCCGGGCTTTCTTCTGTTGGGGCTGGTGGCCACTCTTTGCCAAGCCTGCCCGAGGGAGAGAGGCGCAGCACCCGGGGGGCAGGTGGGCGCGTTCCCTGCAGGGGCCCCTGCCACGCAGCGGCGGGTGCGCAGAAGCCAGGGTTGGGATGCTGTGCCCTGCCCCGCCTGCCAGCTCTCTCTCCGCTGTCCCGCAGGAGGCTGTGCGTGCTCTTCGTCTGCCTGGAGCTGCTCGTGGGCTGCGTGCTGGGCACCGTGGTGCTCTACGCCTCCCAGTGCGACCGGGAGCTCCTCTACTGCGGGCTGCTGTGGCTGTTGCCCGAGGAGAGCTACGCCCGCCTGGCGTACTGGCTGGCAGAGAGCCTGACCTTGCAGAGCCAGGGGCTGCTGCCCTTCTGACAGCCGTTCCCCCAGCCCCGCGGCTCTCGGGGACTCGGCCTCCCGGGGCCCGCGGAGCAAACGCCAAATAAAACCTCCCTGGTACGCAGTGTGGTGCGGTCCAGTGTGCTTTGTGTGTGCCCCGCGCGAGGGCTTTCGAGCCCCGGGCCCCTGCGCTGGGGCTCATGGGTGTCAGGCAGGGCACCCGTGGGCAGTGGAGGGCAGGGGAGGGATGCGCCCGAGCAAGTGGGGCAAGAGCACACCGGCTCGTGGGCTGCCCCCATGGTGGTGAGCAGGGCTGGGCCCAGCTCCGCGCTCCCAGTGGGTGAGGGCTGGGAAGGCTGTGGGGCTGGGACAAGGGTGCAAAAGAGCTGCGGGAGGACTGCATGGGGCCCCAGGGTCCAGGGCTGCACGCTGACCCGTGGCCTGGGAGGAGAGCGCAGGAGGGCTCAGCTGCCCTGGAGCATCTTGCAGAGCGGCTGAGGTGGGTGGTGAAGTGCACGAGGCCTTCCTGAAGCAACGGGAGGAGGAAAGAGTGCTGATGCCAGAGCGTGGTCCCCCTTGGTACTGCGACCTCGCCGAGAGGCGCTGGCAGGCAGGGCAAGGTGGCAGGATGCAAGGCGTGCTGGAGATGTGGGCAGGGCAGCGTCTTGGTGCTGCTGCTGGGAGGGCCCACAGCTGGGCTGGCCCTGCTGCTTCCCGCCAAGGCAGATGTGGTTGGGGAGGTGACAGTGAGCGGCCAGCTGGGCTGTAGGCACCGGGGTTGCTTCAGGAGGTCAAGACGCTGCAGGAGTGAGGAAGGCAAGTGGCCAGCACCCTGCACCCTCCGCCTCCCCTGGGACTCTTCCCGCGATTGGATACCCTTCATTTACATTATTTTTTGAAGTATAAATTACATATAAAAGCACAATAATTTAAGTCCTGTTAATGCACTAATATCCCATATATTCAAAGTGATATAAATAAAAATTATATTTTTCATGTAACACACAGTCCCAGTATAAGACAAAAGGAATATACAGTTGCAAAGACACAAAGGATATAAGGAAATGAAAAAGGAATGTTCTTGCTGCTTAACTTTGCAAATTGTATGAGGCTGACTGCTAAAGTTCACTAGGAACCTCAAAGAAAGGGAAAGTCTCCAAAAGGCATCTCAGAGCTGACAAATAACTATATCTTCTTATGCTGGAGCCCTCCCCTTTCCATAGACTTTATAGGAAGCGTACAGTGACTATGTTTCTAACTGTACACAGTTCCTTTTGACAGCTGTGAATACCCCCTTGCAAAACGTGACACTCCATACTGTTTACCAGGAGACACACCAGTCAAAAGCAGCGTCTGTCCCAGTGCTGTCAAGCTCTTTGGGTTTGTTGTTTGTTTGGGACTTTTCTGGTTTATTTTGCTTTTTGTAGGTGTGACTGAAAAAATAAGTTCAACCGAGACAATGGGAGAAGTATTTGGAGAGCAGTGATAGGGATGCATGGGCTCGGGACAGTGCACTTCTGTCTTTTGCACTTCTCTGGGAAAAAAAGATTGAGTGGGGGAAAAAGTGCTCAGGCCTAGAGAGGAAATATGACTCTCCATATAAAGTATATGCTCACAAGCTATTGACACTTCAAATTCTGCATGACTGAGGACTTTGTCCCAACCTACCAAAGCAGCTGGGATCACTCAAGTGGAGGCAAGGAGCACAGAGTCAGCTTGCTCTCTGAACATTGTGAATCCAGCGCTGACAAGACTTTCCTCTGCAGATTGCCAGGGTCAGGGCAGACTCACAAGAACAGCATGCAACTTGATCGCTGAAGCTCTCTTGGAAAAGAGAGTGATAGGAAAGCTATGCTGGAGAACTCCTTTGATTGCTTCTCAGCACCTCAAGGTGTTTTGTTTTGTTTTGTTTTGTTTTGTTTTGTCTTCTTTTACTGGGAGCATATTGCCTCACAAGAAACACTGCCACATCTTCATCCTCAGCTACGGTCTGGACTCCCTATCATGAACATGTTTTCTCCAACTTGTTTCATCTGGACATTCATCCTTATAAATAGGAAGCTCCTGAGAAGTACAGAAAGCTTCTCCCTTTTAAGAAGGATTCAGTGTTCTTTGCTAAGGAATTGCCATGCCCCAAACTAATACACTTGATATGAAAATTCACAGAGCAGCAGGCAGTCCATTTCCATCATGCCATTCATCCTTTTTAGGAAAGAGAGGCCAGGAAAGGCGAGGTGGTGGAGTTGCCCTTTATGTGAGGGAGCAACTAGATGTGTGGAGCTCTGCCTCGGGGTGGATGGAGAGCAAGTGGAGAGCCTATGGGTAAGGATTAAAGGGCAGGCTAACCTGGGTGACACTGTTGTGGGGGTTTACTACAGGCCACCTGATCAGGAAGAGAAGTTGATGAGGCCTTCTACAGACAGTTGGAAGAAGCCTCACGATCACAGGCTCTGGTTCTCCTGGGGGACTTCAACCACCCTGACATCTGCTGGGAAGAGAGCACAGCTAGGCTCAAACAATTGAGGAGGTTCCTGCAGAGCACTGATGATAATTTCTTGACCCAGGTGGTGGATACACCAACAAGGAGAGGTGCGCTGCTAGATCTTGAACTAACAAACAAAGAAGGTTTGGTTGGAGATGTGAAGGTTGGGGGCAGCCTTGGCTGCAGTGACCATGAGATGGTGGAGTTCAGGATCCTGTGAGGAGGAAGCAGGGCAACGAGTAGGATTGCAAGGACGGACTTCAGGAGAGCTAACTTTGGCCTCTTCAGGGACCTACTTAGGGGAATCACATGAGACAGGGCCCTAGAAGGAAGAGGGGTCCAAGAAAGCTGGTTAATATTCAAGCATCACTTCCTCCAGGCTCAAGAGCAGTGCATCCCTCTGAGGAAGAAGTCCAGCAAAGCGGGCAGGAGACCTGCATGGATGAGCAAGGAACTCCTGGCAAAACTCCAGCAGAAGAAGGAAGTACACAGAAGGTGGAAAAGGGGACAGGCCTCTTGGGAGGAATACAGGGACATTGTCAGAGTATGCAGGGATACAACAAGGAAGGCTAAGGCCCAGTTGGAATGAAATCTGGCAAGGGATGTCAAGGACAACAAGAAGGCCTTCTTCAAATACATCAATAGCAAAAGGAAGACTAGGGAAAACGTGGGCCCACTTCTGAATGGGGCAGGTGCCCTGGTAACAAAGGATATAGAGAAGGCAGAGTTGATGAATGCCTTCTTTGCTTCAGTCTTCACTGCTAAGGCCAGTCCTCAGGAATTCCAGATGCTGGGGACAAGAGAGGAAGTCTGGAGAAAGGAAGACTCTCCCTTGGTGGAGGAGGATCAGGTTAGAGATCTTTTGTCCAAACCTGACATCCATCCAGACGAGTTTTCCAAGTTAACAACTGGCTGTGCCACTGGTGTTGTCAGCAGGGCTTTGGTTTCTATGGCCGTGGAACCCTGTTTGAAGATCAACAGCTGATGGGGAGCGATGGGATCCACCTTACCAAGCGGGGCACGCTGCCAACAGATTGGCCAGCTTGGTAAGGAGGGCTTTCAACTAGGCAAGACGGGGGAAGGGGAGTGGTATAGTGGCAGGGGAGTCAGTAAAACACCGCTCAAGTCAGGATGCCTCCAGCGGGTGCATGCAGCCAGGGGAGACAGCATGGGACATGGCTATGGAGGATCCTCTTGCACCTCTCCTGGGAAGCTTGCATGCTTGACTGGCTCTCTGAAATGCCTGTATACCAATGTGCGCAGCATGGGGAATAAGCAGGAAGAGTTAGAGATCTGTGTGCGGTCACAGGACCATGATCTCATTGCAGTGACAGAGACATGGTGGGATAGTTCACATGACTGGAATGCCGTCCTGGATGGCTACGTGCTTTTTAGGAAAGACAGGCCAGGAAGGCGAGGTGGTGGAGTTGCTCTTTATGTGAGGGAGCAACTAGAATGTGTGGAGCTCACAGACACGGCAGCCAAAACATTACAGCCCTTGACAGCCGGGCCTGGGCTAATGGCTCCTGGAGAAATCCCGGTGACTACACTTTGTTGGCTTCTGTGCTAAAAGGCTCTCCTGTCCACATGCCCAAAGGAGCAGAAGGGAAGAGGGGCAGGAGGGGGAAGCAAATCCCCTCCCTGAAGAAAGGAGCAGCCTGGCCCCACTCCCGTCTTCCCATTAAAAGCCATTTCTAACTATTTTCCTGGGTGAGGAGACTCTCTGTTGTGTGTGCCTGCGTGTGGCTGGAGGGGTACGTGCCAGCAACGGGAGTCGCACCAGGGGCCAGGGTCCCCGTGCGTCTCTGGCGCAGCACCTGGAGCTCCTTAGGTCCTTCTCCTCACACCGCTCCTCAGCTGGTCAGGTCCTACCTGTCCTCATGCACAGAGTGCTGCTTCTGTAGATGCAGGATTTGCCTCTTCTCTTTGAAGAACTTACAGGAAGTTTCTTTTGGCCAAAGCCCCAAGTTTCTCAAGAGCCCCCGGACTGCACCTGAGTCTGTCAGTTGTGAATGTGTGCGCACCGATGGCTCACCCTGACTTGTGGTGTCTCTAGCAAGATATAAGCATAGTAATAAAAGGAGGTAGTGCCTGAATGGAATCGCTGACCAAGGTAGGAATTACGAGGGCAACCATTTCAGAAATGCCAAATGAGGGTGCAAAGCAAGCACAACCAGGCCATAGAGGGAAAGAAGGGTTAAAAGAAGTGGGATGTTTGCACGGGAAGGTGAGGATGGCAAGAGCATAGAACTTGGAAGGGGTAAAGGAGAGAAAAACACAAGAGAGATGAAGCAAAGGAGGGATCAGGGCTGTGCGGGGGTAGCTGCCATCACTTAAACATCTCTGACTGGAGCAGGACAGGAAAGCAAGCTGATCTGATCATATGGGTGTCTGGCTTAGTTCCATGGTCAAGGAGAACCAAGTGCTTTTGCAAACATTGACAAGAGAAGTCAGTCACTGCGACGCTTTTCAGACAGTGGTATGAAAAGGATCATCTGAAACAAGCCCCACAACCACTACCTTCCCATGCTCTTACCATAACTGAAGCTGGACACCACTGACATCATGTCCGAACGAGAGATGGCATCATCGACTAAAGCAATCCTAATTATGTTTCTTAATTCTGGTTGCACAAGTTACTCCTCAGTGTGCTTTGTTTAGTAGTAACGCAGCATTATTACTTTATTGCTACCACTTCTTGCAAAGTAACTCCTTTACGTTACAGGATTACTAATCTTCCACTTCTTTCAAATACCAGTTGCTTAGCTCTGTTTTCTGGATTTTGATTTTTCTCTCCCTTGGATAGTCTACATTTGGGCCCAGAAGATAAATTCCTATGTTAATATCACTGCATTTTTCTATGCAGAAAAGCTCAACGGCGTTTTGCCTCCCCTCTACAATGATTAATACTGACCCGTCCAAGCCTGTTGCTTCACTCCACTTCTCCAGTTCTCGCCTGTTTGCACTCTTGTGGCTTGGTTGCCCGTAGGCCATTAGTGCACAGTCTGTGGCACCTTGGAGCACAGAATATTGCATCGTGGAGGCGGACGAGGAGCCCCAGTCGGAGAGGCAACCCTCACCGCAAACCATTGCCTCTTGCTGACCAGAACGGACCAGGAATGCCCGTTTTTCTGAAATCTCTGTTGAGCTAAAACTTGGACCTGAACCTTCCAAATGCTCGGCGGCCCTTTCTCAAGAACACTTTGGCCACAGAGCAGGACCCTGTTCAGCCCTGGAACTCTTGGCAGCCAGGAAAGAGGGCGCAGAGTAGTGGCGTGGTGTCACACAGCAACTTCTCTCCCGCCGAGCTCCTCTCTGTGCCTTGCTGGCCAGAGAACCCCAGCAACCTCTGGGAAATGCGCCTTTCCCTCTGTTCCTGCATGGCAATGTTGTCTTGCCAATCCTTTACCTTGAAGGACTGGAGATTGTTGCTTGAGGCCAACCACTCCCTGTGAGAAGGAACTGTTCCTAATGAACACCTCTGAAATAACATTCTATACCATACACATGTTGGTAAAAATCAATCTTCCCAACCTCACCAAATGCCCACCTGGCTTGCAGAAGCGCAACAGCTGTCTTGCTAGAGCCATGCTCTCTCTAATAACATCTGAAAACGTAAAAACCTTAAAATTCTCTTAGGACACTGTCAGGCAAGTACTGTGATTCCTCAGATGCTGACGCCGGAATCCAACTGCCACTTGGCCTGTGTGGTAGTTAAACGGCCTGCCCGAGCTTCCCAGGCCAGCAGAAGTGTACGAAAGGGGAGGGTCCCACACACGGGCTCTGGTCCCTGCACGCCAAGAGCAGCGCTATGTCGTGAAGGGAAGTTGTCACTGCAGGCTTGGGAAGGGGTTGTCAGGCGGGAGAGGGGAAAGCCGGCGTGAGCCCTGGGAGAGGCTGCCGCCCACCACGTGGCACCATGGTCTTTGGGTGGGAAGGGCAGGCTGATGTCATCTGGCCTTGTCTGGAAGGAGCCTTGGAGCAGGAAGGCTCTTGCCTTGCCAGGAAGCCCAGAGCCCCCCCCTGCTAACGGTGTGTGCAGAAGAGGAGAGGAAGGTGACGTCCCCTCAGCCCAAGACACCACAGGGTCACAGCCACAGGGGCAGCTGTTACTTTGGCAGCCCTGCCTCAGCCAACCCTTCAGCGGTCACAGAAAGACCCTCTGTCTCCGTAGCGGCGAGCTGCTGCCCCTGTGCTCCTCAGCATCGTGGTGAGAACGAGACAGCAAGGGCATGTGAAGCTGCAGAGGGGATTCGTGGCCCCCAGTCTCTCGGTCGCCACTGCTCCCAGCAGAAAGAGGGAAGAGCCCAAGAGCTGGTGACGCAGAAGCTGTACGGGCTGGAAAAGCTGGTGCTTCCCTTGCACAACCTGACTGATGCAGAAGGCCGAGCAGAAAGAAGCAGCCGAGCAGAAAGAAGCAGCCGCAGCCCTGGCTCTCTCTGAGTTTGTCGAGAGGCGCCAGGATGAAGCTCAGCATGCTTCTTGCACCCCGGAGTCACAGCCAGAGCAGCCTCCGTCTCCAACTGGAGGTGGGTGAGAGAGGGACTTTCTCTCGGAGGAACAACACTTTGTTCAAGCTGTCCTCAGTGTCTATGATCTGCAGGAATACAGGAGCAGGCTTGGGACAGCCTGTGGTGAAGGCAGCTGAGGACACTGGCAAGGCTGAGGGGCATGGACAGAACTGAGGTCTTTGTCCTACTGCTGTTTTCTCTGTCACCAAAGCCTACCGGAAGATCCCAGGGCCTCATTGCCTCCTTAGGGAATTAGCGCAAACGAGCTGTAACATTCAGGTGCAGACTTGAGTGGGAAAAGTTTAGCTTGTAACAAGAGTGAAGTCCTCAGGTGACTGATGAGGGACATGGCAGTGTTGGGGAGATGGGGAGGAAGGTTGTCCATACAGTGTCTGACCTCCAGGAAAGTGCTTTTCCTACATGCCCATTCCTGGAGTCTCCATCCTTCAGCTACACTCCCAAAGCCTCTCCATTTAGCTGTACAATACTTGAAGAGAATTACAGGGAGAGATGCGATTTGTCAAGGCTTTTTGCATGTTAATGAGCCCCATGGTGTACTTGGTGCTGAGTCCATGAACCAGAGCTAGCGAGAGGAGACTGAGGAAAATGTTCCAGAAGCCCAAGTCAAAGCAAACCTCAAAGTTTCATGGAGCATTTATGAGTCCCACTGAGCCCCATTAGCAACAAAGACTCACCGGGGGCTGATTCGAGCAGAAGATTATAATCACTGATTACAGGTAGGCAAAGGAAATGGGCAGGTGGCTCTGATGCCCCATAAACCCTTCCTGTGCTTTATCAAGCAAAATGGCCAAGCACAGGCACCAAGCCCCTGGGAAGGGAGATCCTTTCTTTTGCTCATTGCCCAGGGCTCTTCCTGGGGGCAGTGTGCAGGTGGGGGTGTGCAATGCTGAGTGCAGGACAACAGTATGGCACCTCCCAGGGTCCCCAGGGGGCAAGGAGGCAGTTCTGTCAGGGCCCTTCAGCCTTGCCAGCACTTTTGTCTGTCTCCACCGCAGGCCGCCCCATGCTGTCCCGTGCCTGCTCCTGTGTCCCTGCAGACTGTAGGCAGCCAGCCTACTTCCCCACCTTGCTCTCCCCCTGGGATCTCCCTGCCTCTGCTGAGGCCTCTCCATCCTTGCTGCCTGTTCCTTGAAACAGGGACTGACCCGCAGATCCCCTTGAAGTGACCTAGTGTTCAGCTAGCGCCCATCCCTTTAAAAGGCTAATTATTAGAAGAAAGTGTTCATGTGCTGGATGCTTTTAAAGCATCAGGAAGACCATCACTTTATTATTACTGCACCTCATAGACTCACACTTTTCATTAGCATACATTATGAAAGCCGGGTAATAATAGAGTTAATTGACATTTATTAGCAACAGTTAGATGGCTGCCTCATTCAGATTGTTGCTAGTGAAAGGAAAGTCTCATCTAACAGTCGTCTTTAGTGTAAGCAAAGGCTATATGGTTTAGTGGTTAGGCTTCCCAGTGGGACTTAGAATACGTCAGCTGTTCTCCATGCTGGGGTATTCGCTTGCTGCCTGGGAGAAGTTGGGTAAATCCTTCTCGTTCTTCAGGTTCTTGTATTTGAAATGGGGCTAGGGATGTTTCCCGTCCTTTTGCAAGAGCCTTTGGAAGAAAAGTACTGGAGGAGACATCTGTATTTATTCACTCCTTTCTTTGCCTTGCTCATGACCCCAGAGGACCAGGACGCTTGAAGAGGACTAGTGGGGTAGGATCAGCAAGGAAAGACCTATCCCAGGATAGATAAAGGATGGATCAATAGGACAGGAACAGACAGGAAATGGTGGCTAAATCAAAACGGGACTCAAAGTTTCTTGTAGACTCACGTTCTCCCCCTGTATTTTGATGTGTAAGTAACTGATAGGCCTTTTACAGGATTTTTAAAACTTTTTGAACTAGCGCTGTTGTTCAACAGTGAGGTTGGGCATCATGTGCAATGAGACTGACCTGAAACTTAATGGGTAAGGATTTGCACATAAAACGCAGTGAATTCATTTTCTACTCTCCTAATTCTTAGTCTTCCCCATTAGCCACTAGAGATCAACTTTTCATAGTACCTGGCAAAAGGTTGCTGTCTTGCGGGGTTAATGAAATTAAAAAGGGGCTCTGTCATTGAAATGATGGCATGCCAATGTCATTTTAAAGACAAGTTTAGGCAATGATTTCAGATTGTGTTCATGAGCCATGTGGATATCTTAAAGCTTTCAAAACTCTGCAGCTATAGTAGTCTGTGACTTGGGCCTAAGTATACATATTCTTGTAGGCTGTGCGCACATTGGTGCATAGTTTTGAACAAGCTTTGTGGGTTTTCTTTTAATTTCATTGCAATTTAAAGAGGACAAAAAAGCTGTACGCTGGTTCAAATGGAAGAGAAATAAAGTCATATTGGATCAGCACAAAAGATTGCCTAGGCACAGAAACCTTCCTCAGACAGCATGCAGTAGCAATTGCCCAGTGAACATCACCAGACCCTGTACAGCACGGCCCCTCCCTCAGTTTGCCCTCTCAGTTTTCAGCAGTTGCCAATTTTGAGACTTTTTAAAGCAAAGGCTTTTGCCATCCCCTACAATTGTCTCTTTTCTGACTTCAAGAGCCCAAGGTGGTTTTGTCTGGTCCGAGTAGAAATCCTCCACGATTCTGACAGTCTTTGTTGTATTTCTTTGCACTTTTCCTGTTTTGCTTTGTCTACAACTGCACCTGTGGGGTTTTCTCCAATAGTGGAGTTCTCTGCCGTGTTGTCCGCTCTTTCCTAATGACTCCTAACTCGGAGGTTTGTTTATCATCAAGCTGACATTTTATGATAACCATCCAGAATGATGTCATACTTTCCTGAGTAGTAATAGTTAATTTAGAACCACTCACTGTAGATGTTGGTTATTCCTTCCCAAGCACATTATTTTGCCTTTATCAGCGATTGACTTCATCCCCCATTTTGATGCATAGTCATTTAATGTCACAATACCCTTTTCAATGATTTGCAGTCAGTCTGAATGTTGTCTTCCTTGCAAATTTTGAATCATCAGCACACCTCAGTACTTCCCTGCATAACCTCTTCTTACAGCCTACTTTCTTCAGGCCTTTAGCACGGGACATTGCTGAGGCATCGTGAAAATCGAGAAAGACCCAAGCTGCGTCACTGATTCCTGAAACCAAGAGTTCTTGCTAATGGTGTGGCTAATCTTAACATCCTGAAGCCAGAGTAGAGTTGATTCCTCCACAACAAATTACGTGTATCAACACATCTGCTAATTCTAATCTCTTTCAAAATTGACTGGACTATTATCTGTTCTGTTAGCTCTTAGAGTAGAGATTATCAATTTGCCCCAGGAGATATGTTTTAAATAGCAACCTGAAAATCCTTTGGGTGGAAAAGTTTCCCTGACAGGAAGGTTACACGGGCCAATCCTAAGGAAGCCAACGGTGTATGTTTAGGACTCTCTGCAGTGAAAGCCAATGCCAGAATGATTATCATCCAATAGCTTCACACCTAACACATGAAAACAGAGAGTGTTGCTGATTTCTGTAATACTTGATCGGATTCTCGATTTGAATGTCTTCTTCAAAAAAACTTTCAAAAGGCAGAAGAAGAAGAGTGTGTGCCAGGTAATGAATTATGCATGTGGTCTGCAATACAGAATTAAAAAAAAAAAAACCAAACAACGCTTGACTAGAATAGCATTTGACCAAATCTATATCCCACCATAGAGATTGTTGCTGTGACCTTAGCTAGGGCCGCCCTCTGGTTCCTGATCTCCTTTTACAAGGGAGGGAAAGTATGTGCAGTGTATAAGAGTGCTGAGTGCTTCTATTTATCTTTAATGAGTTTTCACTGTACAGATTAAACTGATACCTAGAATAAAAATTTCAGAAACATTTAAATAAGCTTGACAATTACATAGCTGGGCCTGGGTCACGAGCATCTTGAAGAGGAGATCGGAGACTTTGTGTTTGCTATTCTCTGGGACGCCAGTGCCTCGGGCACTCTTGTGTGTCTCAATACGACTAGAACCATCACAGGCACTGACTTTAAACCACAGTTTAGCCTCACATTCTTTAATGTATATTGCCTCAGTGTAAATCAGAAAAAAAGCTGGACCGCAATAGACAAAGAGTTATGCAGCGAAGAAAAGGGCCATTCCTTCCCTTTTTAGCAACCCTTTCCTTTCCTGTTTTTCTCTTTTGATTGCCAATGTTACTTTGGAGTCCATTTCCTTTCCTAGACAATTTAGCTGCATAGAAATGCAATGTGCGGACCCTGTCCTCATCACTGGCATACAGTAGCACCTTTCAGCAGTACAGTGAGGGATATAGCAAGCGTTCATCATGTGTGCTTAGCCTTTTGTCACATGTTCACATCTATCCTTTTCCTTGTCCCTCCCATTTTTAACCCTGTAATCTAACCAGCCTGGGGATAGACTTTGGCGAGTCTTCATCTTTTAAGCAGGAACTTCATTATAGTACTCTGTTTTTCACCATTTCGGTCACCTTGTAGGTTGATGTGGCTTAGCCACTGAGCTCGCTCTGGGAAATGACAAGCAGTTAGTATTTAGGAAAAAAGGTACTTAAGAGAAGGAGATATTTATTTCCATGTATTACTTAGCGTCCTAAAAAGAGGTCAGCCTACAGTATTCGTGCATTAGTCATTACAGAGTAGCTTTTTATCCCTTACACTTGTCATGAGGGCTAGGGAAGAGGAAGGAGCAGTCCGCCTTGTCTGTTTCGTTATAGTTTGAATGTTGGAAGAGGTGAGAGAATGGGACTCTACATCTGTACTATGTACTCACATTGGAGAGAAAGGCTGTGCTTTCCCCTTGTAGGTGATGGATTTTGTGTTTCTTCGTAATAGAATGCTCAGGATCACATTCATTAAAAGGCCTTGTTTTGTAAAAGCAGAAATACTTTGTGGTTTTCTTGAAATGTGTAATGGAAGCCTGTTGAGGGCAATGGCTGGCTGACTCACTGTAGTTGTTCATAAAGACTGAGGATGGGCACCCCCCACACCTGATGTCCTAGGGTTTTCCTGTAATGGCTACAACAGCACAGAGAGTTTCACGTGCTCCTTTTTCCCCTTGTAATCCTTTTTCAAAGCAGAATGAAAACAAATGGTGAAATACTGAAAACTGCTGCAAATTGGCTGGCTCTAATCAGCAGTTCTTGAGTTCAAACAACTGCCTTGCACTAACCTCTGACAAGGCTACGTTTTCTTTACCAAGAAAAGCTTCACCCTTAAGACAGAAATTCCTGCTGGTGGAAATGGGCCATAGAGAACAATTGTCATTTCCCAGCCATGGTTTAACTCCGAGGTGCTGGTCCTGGGTCCCTGAGCATCTGGAAGAGGACATCTGAGACCTTGTGTTTGCTATTCTCTGAGTCGCCGGTGCAGAGAACAGATGGCAGGTCAGGCTCTTGAGGTGACCGTGTTACAGAGAAGACACTTTGCTGCCTTCAGCACTACTCGGCGTTCCCTCAAAACTGATGGCTTCGTGCCCAGGTAACAGGCAAAGTTGAGCAGCTACAAACTTTTCAGCCTATAAGTGGCATCAATTGTCTCTCTTCCCTGAAGTGGTCTGCACGGTTTAAATGTCACTTTGCAGCTTATGCCAAGGCACGAAAATCTAGTAGGTGCTTCACATGTTCTATGTAACAATAATGAATATTTCAGCAGGAGTGTATTGCAGAGAGAGATTTCTGCAAGGTCAGTCAAAGTCAGCCTTCTCCTTATCCAGGTTTAGTTGTGGAATAGTTTGCAGGGACTACAAAGCAAGAAGCCCTCTGTGCCTGATATGGATTAGCTGTCTTGATCTTTCTTGCTCTATGGCCACTCTTGTGTGTCTGAATACCACTAAAACCACCACAGTGACTGTAGATTGGCTATTTTCACTTGATGCAGTCCTCTGATACCAAATGCCCACTTGCTATGCCTATCACATCTCTCAGTCCTGATGAGATTGTCAATGGTCCCTGGCAATACTCCTCAAGATTATTTGGCTAATGGGGTTTCTTACAGAGGTAACTTTCTTACTGAAAAGAAGTATGGAGGGGTTTTTTTTTGGTTCTTTTGTTTTTTGTTAGAAGGTAATTTTTTTCAGGTATTGGGCAACATTCTATTTTTGGCTGAAGAAACTTGCAAAACATAATTTCAGGGCCTCGAGTGGACACACCCTCGATATTGCCTCTTGTCCACTCCAAATCAGCAGTATCCGATCTATGCTGAATTTGCAAGTGTAATATATGGTAATTTGGATCACTGGGTAGAAACTAGGCATATCTTTGTGAATGAGAGAGAGAGAGAGAGACGTGTTTTGTCGTCAGATATTTCCATTAAGGCAGAATCAGTGTGAAAGTATTAGATAAGGTGGTGCCTCCCTCTGACGGCTTGCTTTTGCCTTCAGGCATTACTGCAGGCAAATTCATATTGGGCAGTTATGAAATATCACCAAAGCTTAATGCAACAGGATTTTCCTGGCCAATACTGGCTCAAGGCTTTCAGCGCTGTCAGTAGAATTGAATTTTGCCACCTTAAAGATGAGATGTGGGAGCCAGGCCTTCAATGCCCCTGCCAGAAGAAGGTGAAAGAGGCTGAGGAAGGAATGGGGCTAGCCCAGAGGATCAGGAACCCTGGAGCGATCGGTCTTGATTGTCCCACTGGCAGTGCCAGAACGGGAGAAGATGGGGTTGTGAACGCTGGCAGTGTCTAACCCCATCCCTGCCAGTAATCACCAACCCAGATATCCTCATCCCTTCTTCGGCCTGGCTCTCCAGAGCTTTGACATAAACAAAGCAGATGTCAAGCCCAAGACCTTGTTCAGGACCTAGCTGACTTTCTACCAGGCAGTCACATGAAGCTAAAGATGCGTAGAACTGCCTCCCGATGTAGGCTCCCAATATATTTACATGGTTTTGTTAACCCGTGAGTCCAGCCTCGAGCGTGCCCCAGGAAATCCAGGCAGCTTTCTCAGCAGGCTGCCTTAGCTGGGGCGGGCAGGATGTTGCTCTACTGCTGCCAGGCCTGAGCTGGCACAGGCAGAGCTCGGCAGCCAGGTCCGCCCTGCCCTCTCTGACTGCAGAAGCACCATGGGAAGAGGCAGCCCTGGCATCTCTGCCCCTGCAATGTAGACTTGCACTTACCAGTTCTGGAAATCTGACCTCCCAACAATAACAATCAGCAGCCCAGACGGAAGGACTGAGTTCTGCAGTCAGTTCTCTTCAGTGCACAGCTGAGCAAGTGTTTTCAACAATTCTTATACAGTCTATCCTCCGTGACTAATGTTTTGTTAACAAATAGTTTGTTGTGCAGCTCATATGACTGTTAGGGGTTCCTAAAAAATACCTGAGCTGGTTTTACTAAATGCTTGTTACACTCCTCCTACCTTGGCACGTGCCAGCTGGGTATTTGGTGTTGCAACATCGTCTTGTTTTTAAGGTAGAAGTGGAATCTGTATCTTGACCTGATTTCTCAGTTTGAGTCTGAACCACTTTTCTGCACATTCAATCTTTATATTCCCGTTATTGCTGGGGTGCAAAGTTATTAAAATTAGGCATGGATTGTTCTTACAAACGCTCATGAACAGGAAATCAAATACTGCATAGGGATTAATTCTCTTCAGAATAGCACCTCTAAGCTGTTATTCCTTAAATTAATTCTCGAGCTGAAGTACTAGCTTTATGATATTTTAACATAGGACACAATTTACATGTGATTGACTTTCCAATTTCTCTTTCAGGCATGCAAAACGATGTGGTTCTGGTACAATATTTAAGTCGTTCTTGTATGCCAGCTGGAAAGAAAAAACTATGTAGTCTTAAAACACGAACACACACACACACACACACACACACACACACACACACACACACAATTGCTGTAAGATGCTGTTTAGATTTATAATCTAAATTATACCATGAATTTAAGGTCCCACTCCATTCAGGCAAGTCATGGGACCAAGCCTATCGTTACAATAAGCTTATACATCAAACCTTGCTTTGAAAACAAATGGATGGACTGAAATATCCTTCTGGTTACAATAGTATTGAAATCTAGTATGCTTCACATAGTCTGGCTTCCCTCTGTTTAAAGTTATTAGCAAAGATGAATTTGGTTTTGTAGGATTGAAAAAAAACCATACTGTAGACACTGGAGACATAATTATCACTATGCACTCTGTGTCGCTATATAAAATGTTCCCATGAATTCAAGTATTTGCTTCAGGTTTCAAAATTGTACGTGTCCTAAGTGAATGTATAGCGGCACTGTTATTTAATTACATTTTTGCCATCATTCGACCAATATGGTTCCTATGGGATTATACTAAAGTCATTTTGGGAAACAATATAAAAATAGGAAATTATTCAGTGTAAAATTAGGGACTTTTCCCCTTTTTTTCCCATCATTTCTCTCTGTCATGGATAGTGGTGTTTCGTAACTTGTGTGGAGATATTTTTCTGCAAGAATAGAACTTGTTGATCAAACATTTTGGCAGCAACTCCCTCTTTTTTTTCCAAGTGCTCACACAGAGGGTAACTCTTTTGGGGAAGTCTTTGGAAGACAGCATTTCGATTTTGTCATTGTTAGAGTCATTGGGTGCCAATATCTGTGTGGTGGAGTCTAAATGTCCTTAAATCGTGAACAGTATACCCTGAAGATATTTTCAGTGCACAGTAAACCATTTTTATGTAGATCAGCTGTCAACTTCACAGTCTCAGCCTTAGCTAGATTCTTTCTTATTTTCATGTCATGAGCAACAATAACTGAAGTGTCAGTTAGCTAACAAGTCTGCTTCTCATTGCCACCTAACTGAAAACTCACTGTAGAAAGCTGGTATTTACCAGTTTATTATTATTACTGTAGTCAGTCAGAGAAGGCAGCAGCTAAGATTTAGGAAATTCTCTGTGCCTGTGGAGAGCCCTGTTGTCCTCAGTGGGTCACAGCAGAAATCCACTTGTGCACGGTCTGACGCAGGGATGTGGTCATATACAGAATCTTTTTTAGCCGTGATTACCTTTTCACCAAGTGCACTGAAGGCCTATTCCATCTTTCAGCAGCATCAAAGGGATTAAGGGCAGGGGTTTAGTACTACCCATGTGATTCATTGAAGGAACCGATGGACAAGAGGAAATTAATTCCTTGTTGTTGCTTATTGAGTTTCCGGTAGCTGTGATGGGGTCTTATGGGATGTGGTGAGAACCCCATTGTGTCCATAGCTCTTTGCAGAATTGTGAACAACAGAATTGCATTTTTTGTGTAAGCCCAGAAAGTCTTTGCATCTTTTTTCTTTCCCTCCCGTCTTGCAGTAAAGGACTTTACCCCCAGGTAAATGCCCACTTGCATAGGCATATGTGTCCATGGTATTGATTTGACTTTCAAGATGGTATAGCTTCTGTTTTTCAGGTGGGTAACGGTAGGAATGGAATAACTGGGCCCTCTGTCTCAAGATAGGATCCTGAGATTGGCAATTTTGATGCAGATTTAGATAAACATCTCTAAGGAATGGCATAAATATAAACATTCTGCCTCAGAATGATGGCTGTGTTGAGGGAGGGTCAGCTGGGGGAGCTGTGTGTGATCCAGGTAGGCTTTAGCATCAGTATTCTTTCATAAGCCACAGGCCCGAAATATGCCATTGAACCAAGAATTTAAAGCCATTAAAAAACTGTAAGCTTAACTTGAAAACACAGGCCAATTCCTGCAGCTCATTCTGAGCCTGCGCCAGTCGTTAGATAAAACACAGTTGCTTAGTTCTCCTTCGCCGTGATTTCAGCTCATCCTCTTTTCTTCATTTGGGGGGGCGGGGGGGGGGACGGGACTAAGCGCCCGTTGCTGGGACGTAGCTGGTGAGTTCATCGTTTGAATGTGACCCTGTGCACAGGCCCCCACGACTCCAGTGCCTCTGCCCTGCTCTGCGCCGTGCAGGGGCTCTGGCTGGTGAAGGGGGCCAACGGGGCCGTGGGGGGGCTCAGGTGCCCCCGCACCCACCTTGCCTCTTCCCTGTCTCTGCAGCCGAATCGGCAGGGCAGAGCGCGTGCCTCTGCCGCAGCTGCTCCAGGATGTTTTTGGCAGGTCATTCCGCAGGCTTTTCGGCAGTTGAGATGCTGCAGGTTTTGAAGAGGAGTGGGCAGATGCCTTTTTTTTGCCCTTCCTGCCTCAGATACGGTAACCTCCAACAGGAGAGGCCTGCTGACACCAGTGTCTACAACGGTCATGATGTATTTTGCCCCTGTGAGAGACTGTATGCCCTAAATGGAAGGCATCATATACACATACAGCCATGTGCGTGCACATGCGTGTGTATGTGCAGCTGCCTGCAGTTCAATTTATATTCATGCCAAGTTTGGATTCTGTTTCACTGTGAGGCAATCTTGGTAGTCTTTCATCCCAAGGAGCTTTCTCAGGAAAGGCACTTTGTCATTTTCCATTTTGGAGTTTATGTTCTAAAGCATATTTTTAATGGATTCGCCTCTGTGGTTCCTGTGTGAAATTTTAGTCCGCTCATGTACTTTAGGAATCGTCTCAAAATGGTTTTCTTTATGCTCTGGAAACTCAGTTCTTAGACCCCCTCGAGGTCCGTCACACTGTTAACCTATTGACAACCAGCCCCTGCTAAGAACCTGGAAGTAGCTTCAGCTATTCCAACAGCATACAGGTTGATTTCATTTTGCATTTGTTTTTTAAATATTTGGCAGAGGGCTGGAAAAAATAATGCATTCGTGAAAATGATTCACTGAAATTACACTTGACTTTTCTATAATTTTGTCAATGGCTGGATAAGATAATGTCTCTACGATATTCTATGTACTAGGAAGCCTAAGAATACAATGTGGGGGATGCTTCTTTTGTTAGGAGTTGAGATCCCATCACGCTATATTTTGAAATAGGAGGCTTGTCTCATACCTGGCTACCTTATTAAAACTGAATTGAATTAAGATATTTTTTTCTTTTCTTACCTTTCCCCCCAGAGCATCAATTTTTCATGTTTCTTGTTCTCATTTTGGACGCTGCTTTCCAGAAAAGGGAGAGAGAAAAAGAGCAATTCTCTACCTATTCCTAGTCTTCAAATATGACTGTTTCTTTGGCAGTCCTTTCCTTTTTCTCTGCAATATGTGGTTGAAACATCATTCAATATTTGCAGCTGGTAGGTCTCATGTGGAGAACAAAAATGCAGTGTAACAGAAAACTGAAACAGGAAATTTACTTCCTTTCTGAAGTAAAGGAAAAAATGTCTTTTAACAGCAAGTCTTCATTTTCTCTTGCTACGTAAGGAAGTCCCTCCATGATTCTGGCATCCGCGGAAGAGGGGAAAGCCACATAATACTGATGCTAATAGATTCCTGTCAGGACTTTGTCTTACCTTTTACTTTCCCCCCTTTGGAAACACAGAGATAGATTGAACAAGATGTTGGGGAATAATGGCGTGTAGTGAGTCTGTACTGTTTTTGCAGGTTTCTTTCCCTCCATCTTCATCTTTTCAGGAAGTAGGAAGAAAGATCGAGTTCTGTCCTGTATTTTCTGCTTGAAAAAGCGGTGATGCACCTTGCTGCGGGAGTCTGATCTTTTAAGGAACAGCAGCTGCATTTCAGCAGCATTTTGTCTCTGCGTAGCCTACCAAAACGCTGCCGTTTCCCACACCCAGCTGCCGCCGCTCGCAGCTGATTTCTTGGACTGACAGGAGCAAGTCTAATAGCAACTCTGCTTATGGCAAGCAGGAGGTGGACACGGAGGGTCAGAGGTGGAACGTACTGGTCTCCTTGTTCTGCAGGGCAGATTTTCCCCCCTCCCTTCCTTGCTCGCCCTGTTTGCCACCAGCACGACATCAGGCATGTGGGCAGGCTGGGTGCTGCCTTTGTCCCCCCGCCTGATCCCCCTTTTTGACATGGCCACGGGGTCTGAGGGTGCAGTCGTTCGGTATCGAAGCAATCACTGGCAGTACGGGGAGAAAAAAGTACATGGACGTGTAGGAGGTGAAGGTTTCACACAGAATACCCGTGTATCCAACACAGCCTCATCAACAAGCGTTGAGGGAACTACTGTATTTCTCACTAACAAGAGCAAAACAAAAGCATGCTTGATGCGTGACAGTGCCATTTCACGTTAGCCTACAGTTGCAGCAGGAATACTAGGTTTCTTACTTTTTTATATAATTAACTACCATACCACAATTCTCCTCTATAATTGCCACACTTAGCTATAGGATTTCCTACTGGTTGAATGATTTGCCTCATCCCTTGCATTTTTGCTTGTCGGCTCCCTACTGTTACTACATTAGAGGCTTGTACGGTTTAGACACTTTTTCCTGCAGCTTTGCTGTTCTCATTTACTCTTTGCTCAGCTGATGAAAATAAGAGCTCTGCGCTCAGAGTGAGCACTCTGCTTTTGTTACGTGTTGAACAGTGCTTCACGTGTAGCAGGTCTTTTGTTGATACCCGCAATGGACTTTGCGCAGAGGTACATAACTCTGCTTTATGCCGCACTACTTTTTCTTTTTTAAAACAAATGGCTATACTAATAGTTGAGGAAATAGTTTTAACGATAATGTCAGAAGTGTAGGTAGACTGGGATTTCATGAAATTCAGAATACAACTTGGCCTTTCCACCCTTTCTTCACCCCATTGCTGCAGACATAGTATTATGCCTTGGGATGTGGGGAATAGAATATAACATAACGTTGCTTTGCTAAAGGTGAGGTATAGGATCCCACAGATCCGTTCATTAAGATCCTGGGTGATGTCGGACAAGGATCTCTTTATGTCAATAAATTTGTTAAATAAAATGCTGGGAAAAATACCAAGACTGGTTATGAGCTGGCTATATTGTATAAAAGCAACCTCTTTTTGTAGAGAGGAGCTCAGGGGTTGACATGAAACTCTAAACTTGCAGATTGACCTGAAATTCCATAGGATATGGCTGACAAACTTCCTGAGGGCTATTTTGAGACTCCCTATCTTAAAGTGCAACATATGCCAGCGAGTACAGTATTATCAACACTCTTATTTTGCGTTTGCAATGATGGTGCAAGTGTTGGCTGTCTTTATAATGGCAAATCGTCTAGGTTAATTTCCAAAAGAAAATATTGATGGGACAGTGGGCTGCCGCATGAAGTTGGAAAATTGTCCCATAGCTATATCGTGTGGTGAACATGTGGTTAATTATCCATTTAGTCCTGATCTCAAAAGGAGACGGTAACTTGTACATGAATGAAGTGTGTGACAGGTACACCTAATTTAACTAATCTGCTGTGTAACACAAACCAAGTAAATAGTCATTTAGCCTATCTTTGAGGAGCAGCAAGTGTCAGATTCCTGACATGTACGCCCACGCAAAAGAGCAGATGGCATTGGCAAGGCCGGTCCGGAAGTAACAGCAGGAGAAAGTGCCTGTGCGCCTCTGTATGCTGCAGTGGGTGGTGACCTCGATCATATTCTAGCTGCAAAACTACCCAACCACTTGCACAGGGTTCCTACAGTTTGCACTGTCCTTTCTGTAGGACTTGGGTGTTGTTCGGGGAGCAGCTGGAGCCTGAGGAGGGCGTTCAGAGGCGTCAGCAGTCAGAGCAGCTTTCACCTAATGCCCCTCCGAGCCCCAGGAAACCTGGCCACCCCTCAGGGCGCTCTCTGCAGCTTGTGTTTTGCTCCTCCCTCTGTGCTTTGTCCTGTTGAGCCGTTTCCTCTGTCGTGCACAGCAGTCGGTCGTGGTCTGTTGAGGTAGTTGAAGCCGAGGCCAGGGCCTAGTCTTCTGCCTGGGTCCTTTGAGAAGTGCCACATCTCGATGGACCAAGACTTTCTCTTCCAAGAAGCCAAGCCCCAAAGTGAAGTCCCTCCAGCTGCGGTGAGATGGTTGGTCTGTATTACAGATGATGGCTGGGTGTTAACTGTAACACTGAAATACTCCAAGTCTTTTCGATAGAATTCTGGGCAGGATGGCAACTGCGTGAAGAAGGCCCCGCAGCAGCTCACGCGGGCCTTCGTTCGTGTTGGAACGTTGTCAGGCCTTTTACACAAGGCTACTGCTCTTATTCCTCTCCTGTAACTGCTTGAAAGCTGTTGCGCTCTTGTGCTAAGCGCAGCTGCTTTCTGCTAGCTTTCCTGCTTAGAAAAATGTTGACTAGAATATCATGCTTTTCAGAAAAGAAAAGCCCCAGACCCAAGGTCACATCTTGCTGTAACCTCAAGTCACTTTGGCGGTGTTATCCTCCAGCACAAACATCAAACATGAGGCTCTTAAGGCTTCTTTTATAGATATCAGTAATTACTTCTCCCTGCCTATGCATAGGTTGTGTCCAGTAGTAAAGCATACCACGGCCGCCTTCTGCTAACATGATAGTTGTTGATGTTTATTACAGCTCTTATTCCTTGCTTGTGCTTGTTGTTTAAACATGGCAAATCTTTTTCTGGTAAGCATGAACAGCAGTGAGCAATGACAGAAGACGGGCTTTCTTTAGGAAAAATGCAGCAGGAGTTAAGCAAGGCCAGCCTGCTTTGACTCCTTGAACTTTGGCTCCTGGGACAGCACCTATGTTTTATTCACCTAACCCTGTGAGTTGTTCCGCTACAACTTTTTCCAGTTGCTTGAATGTACATAAGGCTATTGCCTAACATGTGCATTTTTAAATGTAATCATGTGCTTACTAGGCACCATAGTGTTTATTTGGTTTTGAGACTTTGTCTGAATATGGTGGATGGAGGAAGAAAGTGAGCAGCTTCTTGTTTGGTTTAAATATTCCTGCAGATGAGCTTCCATGGAGGGAAGGGTGTTTTGGCAGGACAAGTTGTGTGCGTGTGTGTATATAGCTCAATTAGACCTATATAGAATTCTCTCTCTCTCTCTCCACTAGAGAAGGCTAAATCAGCTCTTCCCTCCTCTCCCCAGTGTCCTCTTGCCACCACGTGCAGGCCATGGCAGGGCCCTCTCCACAGCTCTCTCAGGGACCAACAAGAAGTGGGCGATCCCTAGACCACAGCCACCACCAGCTGCAGCCAAATAGTTACGGCATGCTCTTGGGAGAGGGCCGCCCTGGCAGCAGGGGCTGACACCCAAGGCCTGACTCCTGAAGTGTGGCCTTCAGGCCTCTCCAATGCTCGCATGCTGTCAACGGCAGAGTTCCCACCACACCCAGGAAGGATCCATACCAGTTGGGGGATTTGGTTTACTTCAAGGGAACAAAGATTCCTGTGTGCTGGCACAGCTGACACTCAGTGATTCTTCTTCTCCTTCTGGCTCTGGAGACTGCCCTTCTTCCCAGGGCTAAGGAGGGAGAAAGGAAGAGGCTGTGTTATGCACAGGCAGAAAGGCAGAGAAATACTGCAGACTGCTTCAGGCCATGCATCTTTGGATGTGCTTTTGATGGTGCTTCCAACCTTGCCGCCCCTGTGTCCAAAGAGGGTCCCATGGGCCTGGGGCTGAGTCCATTGGAGTCAAGACTAGGAGCTGACCTATGCCTTGGCTCCAACATTCAGGGAGACGTTTGAAACGATGCAAACACTGGAGGGATCCTGTTGTGCTCAGCTGCTCAGGACTTGTAGGTCCCACACTGCAGTCCTCCTCTGAGCACCCAACAGCTACCCCTGGGATGGAAGGGAAGTCTGACGCAAGGCCAGGGTGGCTTGCTCCTGATGAAATGGGCCTGCACCAGCACTGACACCTTCTCTCTCTCACTCTGGCTGAGAGCCCTCCTCCCCCAGGCACCTCCCTTTTGCTCCCATTTGCAGCCACAGCCCGTCTCCCCCCTTCAAAGGAGTACTGGGCTTTTGCTTGGGGCTACAGAGAGGAGCTTGGTGTCACCGTTGAACCCAGGTCAATCCCATATCAGGAAAAGGCACAGGATGCTCTGTGCAACCCCGTGACTCTGGGATTGGCAATCTGACCCCCTCACTGCATCACTGCCACTCAGTTGTCTCAGGCTTTTCCTGGAGCTGGCACACACGCACCTTGTCTTGTTTCCCCCGTTGCTTGGCCAGCCTTTTTGCCTCCTCCTCTATGCAGGAGAAGTAAACATTCACTATCACTTCCTTCCCTGGCCCGATGGGGTACTTGATAACCTCTTGAATGCTTGGCATTTCTTCAGGCAGCTTCTCGCTACTCGTGCTTTTTTGACTGCTTCGTGGCCGGATTGAGCTTGCCTGAACCCGTGGCTGGGTTCCAGTTCTCTGCTGAACCTGCAAGACAATTCCACACAGGTTTTGGCTCCACTTCCAAGGCCACTCAGCTGCTCTCAACATGCACCTCTGAAGCAGCCAGTGACTGCAGGACCTGGGCAATCACCAGACCCCTTGGTCTCGCCTGCCCTCAAGCACTCCAAAGGACAACTGCTGCCCCAGGAAGGAATGCTGCAGCCCCAGCTGGACAACAGCAGGAGGCACCGCAACATGCCCCAGGCTATGCCACAGCCTGACCAGGGCTCACTGCCTGTCCCACTGGCGCTTCTCGCTCCGTCTCACATCTCTCCTGGCATCATAAATGAGCCAAGGGAATTGCCACTTGCAGAGCGGGAAATCTGCAGTGCAGTCTGGCTAGGGAGGGAGGAAGGGGGCAGCACAGGTACAGCACGTCTGTTTTTCCCTGAAGGGAAGGTTATGTATCACCCTCTCCTCTGACCCCTGTCTTGAGCCCTCCCCTCAGCACTGTTTTGCCCTGAAGCGAGTGCCAGCAAGCCGGAACACCCCTTTTTTCTTCTGCCCAATCATCTAAACGAGCATGGAGCTGAACAGGAACTCTCCAGCTTCTCCTCCAGAAAGGCCCAGCAGTTTTACATTTCCACCAGAAACAGGGCCCAGGCGGGGGCATCTTCTGGTGTGTTCACAGAGAACACAGTAGCAACAGATGTCTTGCAAAAACAGAGCGCAACTGGCGTCTTTGAATCAAGCCCTGGACAAAGTCAGTCGGGGTCAAAGAAACACCCTGGAAGGGGTCTGCCACAGCCACTGCCCATAGGACGATGCTTTCCCGTAATTCAGGCTGGCACAAGAAGTACCTCAGTCAGGAGCCCCTACCTGTCCTGCCCTCTGAGAGCCTTCAGTCACCTCCCACGTAGGTGGCGATCTGGCTTTAGGTGGTAGCTTCTTTCCGGCTAGCACTGCCTGCCATTCGCAAAGGAGGGCCTGAAGCACGCTGCAAATACACACCGCGGGGAGGTGGTATGAGCACCAGGAGGACTTGGGCCTCCTACCCGCGCTCACATGCCAGCCACCTGCTTCTGTAGCAGGAGGCAGTTCTGCAAGAGAAGGACATGTTTTCGACTGACTGTGCCCACATCAAGGAGACAGAGATCAGCTGATCAAATCTCAGGAGGCCCACACCAAGGCTTTCTCTCCATGCAGCCAGGAGAGCAGCAGGGTCATCAACAAGGACAGGCTCCAAGACACACCCTTACCCCCTCTCCTGCCAATTCCATTAGCTGCTGCTCAGTGGTCCCAGACACTGTGTGGGTAGGCATGGAAAGAGGAGTCTAGCTGGGCACCCAGTGTCAAAGAAGGAGAAAGGCATCAAGGGAGCAAAGCGTTCCTGCCATTTTCCTATCCTTGGCCCTCTCTTGTGCCAGCCACAGAAACAGGCTGCCATAGAAAAGAGGATGTTTCTTGGAAAGTTCATAAAAGCAAAACAGTAATAATAGGCACTTCTCTGTCATCGGGACTTCTCCATTCTTCAGTCACGCATGTCCCACACTGCAATCCTCCTCTGAGCACCCAACAGCTACCCCTGGGATGGAAGGGAAGTCTGACGCAAGGCCAGGGTGGCTTGCTCCTGATGAAATGGGCCTGCACCAGCACTGACACCTTCTCTCTCTCACTCTGGCTGAGAGCCCTTCTGCTTCTCTCCTCCCCCAGGCACCTCCCTTTTGCTCCCATTTGCAGCCACAGCCTGTCTCCCCCTTCAAAGGAGTACTGGGCATTTGCTTGGGGCTACAGAGAGGAGCTTGGTGTCACCGTTGAACCCAGGTCAATCCCATATCAGGAAAAGGCACAGGATGCTCTGTGCAACCCCGTGACTCTGGGATTGGCAATCTGACCCCCTCACTGCATCACTGCCACTCAGTTGTCTCAGGCTTTTCCTGGAGCTGGCACACACATACTCTGTCTCTTGTTTCCCCCGTTGCTTGGCCAGCCTTTCTGCCTCCTCCTCTCTGCGGGAGAAGTAATCTTTCACCGTCACTGCCTTTTTGGCGGAGATGTGATACGTGACAATTTCATTCAGCTTTCGCCTGTCCACAATTTCCATGACCTTCTGAAGCTCTGTCTTCACTTTCCTGCTTCGTGGCCGGATTGAGCTTGCCTGAACCCGTGGCTGGGTTCCAGTTCTCTGCTGAACCTGCAAGACAATTCCACACAGGTTTTGGCTCCACTTCCAAGGCCACTCAGCTGCTCTCAACATGCACCTCTGAAGCAGCCAGTGACTGCAGGACCTGGGCAATCACCAGACCCCTGGGGTCAAGGTCAATGAGCCAAGGGAACTGCCACTTGCAGAGCGGGAAATCTGCAGTGCAGTCTGGCTAGGGAGGGAGGAAGGGGGCAGCACAGGTACAGCACGTCTGTTTTTCCCTGAAGGGAAGGTTATGTATCACCCTCTCCTCTGACCCCTGTCTTGAGCCCTCCCCTCAGCACTGTTTTGCCCTGAAGCGAGTGCCAGCAAGCCGGAACACCCCTTTTTTCCTCTTTCTCCACTCCTTTTTTCTTTCACCCAATTAGAACCTACCTGTCCTGCCCTCTGAGACTCTTCAGTCACCGGCCATGCAGCTGGCCGTCTGCCTTCAGAAGGTTGCTTCCTCCCAGCTGGTGCTGCCCTCCATGCAGAACACCCTGGGATGGCCGGAAAAGCACTGCAAATACACACCGCAGGGGAGGTGGTTTGAGCCAGGGGGAGTTGGGCCTCCACCTCGCGCTCACAAGCCAGGCACATGCTTCTGCAGCAGCAGGACATGGGTTCAACTGACTGACCCCATCGGAGACAGAGATCACCCCCTGTGACATCACACAAAGGTACACAACATGCCTGAAAGCAAGCTCAGGGGGCCCACACCGAGGCTTTCTCTCCATGCAGCCAGGAGAGCCGCAGGGTCATCAACAAGGACAGGCTCCAAGACACACCCTTACCCCCTCTCCTGCCAATTCCATTAGCTGCTGCTCAGTGGTCCCAGACACTGTGTGGGTAGGCATGGAAAGAGGAGTCTAGCTGGGCACCCAGCGTCAAAGAAGGAGAAAGGCATCAAGGGAGCAAAGCATTCCTACCTCCTCAACTAGGCTGCTCACTGCCGCTCGACTAGCCCAGACACGTTGTTGGGAAAGGATTCAACGACAGCACGGACAGAGGCTCTCTCTCGCTCTGCCTGGAGCCCTCCCACCTCTCCCAGCCCCTGCCCACACACACTCCCCTGCGCACTCACTGCCCCCAACTCCGCTTGACTTGTCAGGACTCCTTTGGGGACACAGAGAGGTGCCTGCCAGCAAGCTGTGGCCACACTCGGCTTGTGCCAGCCACAAGCTGAGATTTCGCGTGAAGGAAAGGCCTTTGAGCTCACTAAATTAGGCCGGAACTGTGAGAACAGCCCCTGCTCCCTGGCCTTGGTGGCAGGGAGAGGGGAATCGCACTTCTCCTTGCAAGGCAGCATCCTTTCCAGGCCAAGAAAGAGCTCTTCTGGGTGGAATCCTCTCTCGCTGCATACTCCCTGGCCTCTGGAAACAGCTCACATCACTGTGAGCCAAAGCTCAGACAAACGCCTCCCTCTTTCCAAGGCTTTGCAAGAGCATGCAGATTTTTCCTCAGCCTCAGAAAATGTCCTTGTGACTCCTAGCTCTGCGTCAGCAGAGAGGAATCATGCGGTTTACTTTTGTCTACGGGGAAGGAAAAAGGCCCTCCTCTTTGGGAAGGAGGATTTGTGCGCTGAGTTTCCCAAAGGTCTGTAAGCTGGAAGCAGAGTCAGGAGAAACAGGAAGCCAACAGGAGGCTCTCCCAAGGGCTGGCTCTGTGCTGCCCATCCAGCAAGAGATCACTCACTAGTCATCGTGGCACGGGATAAAAGGCACGCAGAGTTGCTAGGGGCACTGCGTCCAAGGCAAACACCTCCCTCCAGGACCAACAAGGCTACAGGCGCACCCTCACGCACAGCTCCAAGCACCTCACCTGCCATGAGGCTCTTTCTCCTTGGCTTTCTCCCCCTTTCCTTCCTCCATGCTAGCAGCCACTAGTTTGGGTGCAGGCTGCCTCTCTCGCAGGAGGAGGCGCAGGGCAGCAACATTTCCTGGACGCAAGAGACAAGAAAACCCTTCAGAACAGCACTGGGGTGACCTTCTGTGCAGGAGTGACGTGCAGCTCCGCTCCAGCCGGGGAGAACGCTGTGAGGCCTCCATGGCATTCCTCTGAAGCCGTGTAGCCCAGGCATTCTTAGGCCTTTCCTCACGCTGGCTCCCGTCCAACTCTTCATTTTCACCCTGCAACATCTTTTCTTGCCGGAGGGCTTCTCTACTGCTCTCTCCTGGCCACACTAGGAGCAGCGGGGCTCGCGGAGATGTCTCGGTGACCTAACAGAGACTCTCTGGGGCAATAACTTCACACTGGGGCAACAGAGCCTGGCATCCTTCGATGGATCTCACGTTACCTCTGGGGATGGTAGTCAAGCTAAAGGCTTTGGTTTGGGAACGTGGGTGAGAAAATCACAAGCCGGGGGTCAAACTGCCTGCTCGGAAAATCCAAGGAAGTCTTGGCACACATCCCCAGACTTCTGACCATCTACTCGAGGGGACTTTTCCCAGTAGAAGAAAATCCTTGGATTCCATGAGCTAGGTCATGCCTTCCATTACCATTCTGCTCCAGGCAGAACTGAGAATTCGCAAGGATTGTCCTCAGCTGTGATTCCCTTCTTCTCCACCTCCTCCCATGGAAGAGCCCTTTGCCATGTACATTAGGGCACGAGTCCAGTGGGGAAGTTTAACCGGGAGGGACCAACTGCACTTGAGAGTGTTGGCTTGCCATGAGCTCTTGCCCCCTCAGGAGTCACTTGGGACTTCCCATCATGGTGAGCAGCGTTACATCTAGTGCCTCATGCTATCCGAGCCACTGCGCTGGAGCCGTGCCTCCAATGTCCTGCCAAGGAGGACACCAGGACAAGGTACAAAACCCTGCCAGGAATCAGCTGCTCCATTACCTTTCTCAACACCGGCATCATCTTTGGCCTTCTTATCTTCCCGGGTCAGCTTCACAGCGCTCACAGGTGGTTTTCTGGGGGAAGTCTCCAGCTTGTGCCTGGAAACAGCACAAAGGCAGCACTCTGAAGGAAGGGCACCACATTTCCATGCAGCATGTCCTTTGCAGCTTATGTTAATTAGGGCCGCACAGACGCATGTCAGAGCTGCGAGGAAGCCCATCCTTTCCCAAAGTAGAATATGCAGAATAGGCCGGTTGTAGGAAGCAGAGTGACCCAGTGAAGACCTCCAGTGCCCGGAGGGGCACAAGCTCCCTCCTCTGGAGGCTGCCCCAGGGCTTCCCTGGCTTTCCTGTGAGAAAGCTTCTACTCAGCTCTCCAAGCCAAACCCTCCAGGCTGCCACTGCAGACTGTCTCCCAGCTCCTGCCCATGCTCAGGTCCAGGCGGAACAGACTAGGCTCCTTTCCTCCAGCTTTCCACCACCGTTTGAAATTCCAAGCTGACCCTCCATGCCCCTTGCAGACCCTCCACGCAGCCAGGAGAGCCGCAGGGTCATCAACAAGGACAGGCTCCAAGACACACCCTTACCCCCTCTCCTGCCAATTCCATTAGCTGCTGCTCAGTGGTCCCAGACACTGTGTGGGTAGGCATGGAAAGAGGAGTCTAGCTGGGCACCCAGCGTCAAAGAAGGAGAAAGGCATCAAGGGAGCAAAGCATTCCTACCTCCTCAACTAGGCTGCTCACTGCCGCTCGACTAGCCCAGACACGTTGTTGGGAAAGGATTCAACGACAGCACGGACAGAGGCTCTCTCTCGCTCTGCCTGGAGCCCTCCCACCTCTCCCAGCCCCTGCCCACACACACTCCCCTGCGCACTCACTGCCCCCAACTCCGCTTGACTTGTCAGGACTCCTTTGGGGACACAGAGAGGTGCCTGCCAGCAAGCTGTGGCCACACTCGGCTTGTGCCAGCCACAAGCTGAGATTTCGCGTGAAGGAAAGGCCTTTGAGCTCACTAAATTAGGCCGGAACTGTGAGAACAGCCCCTGCTCCCTGGCCTTGGTGGCAGGGAGAGGGGAATCGCACTTCTCCTTGCAAGGCAGCATCCTTTCCAGGCCAAGAAAGAGCTCTTCTGGGTGGAATCCTCTCTCGCTGCATACTCCCTGGCCTCTGGAAACAGCTCACATCACTGTGAGCCAAAGCTCAGACAAACGCCTCCCTCTTTCCAAGGCTTTGCAAGAGCATGCAGATTTTTCCTCAGCCTCAGAAAATGTCCTTGTGACTCCTAGCTCTGCGTCAGCAGAGAGGAATCATGCGGTTTACTTTTGTCTACGGGGAAGGAAAAAGGCCCTCCTCTTTGGGAAGGAGGATTTGTGCGCTGAGTTTCCCAAAGGTCTGTAAGCTGGAAGCAGAGTCAGGAGAAACAGGAAGCCAACAGGAGGCTCTCCCAAGGGCTGGCTCTGTGCTGCCCATCCAGCAAGAGATCACTCACTAGTCATCGTGGCACGGGATAAAAGGCATGCAGAGTTGCTAGGGGCACTGCGTCCAAGGCAAACACCTCCCTCCAGGACCAACAAGGCTACAGGCGCACCCTCACGCACAGCTCCAAGCACCTCACCTGCCATGAGGCTCTTTCTCCTTGGCTTTCTCCCCCTTTCCTTCCTCCATGCTAGCAGCCACTAGTTTGGGTGCAGGCTGCCTCTCTCGCAGGAGGAGGCGCAGGGCAGCAACATTTCCTGGACGCAAGAGACAAGAAAACCCTTCAGAACAGCACTGGGGTGACCTTCTGTGCAGGAGTGACGTGCAGCTCCGCTCCAGCCGCGGAGAACGCTGTGAGGCCTCCATGGCATTCCTCTGAAGCCGTGTAGCCCAGGCATTCTTAGGCCTTTCCTCACGCTGGCTCCCGTCCAACTCTTCATTTTCACCCTGCAACATCTTTTCTTGCCGGAGGGCTTCTCTACTGCTCTCTCCTGGCCACACTAGGAGCAGCGGGGCTCGCGGAGATGTCTCGGTGACCTAACAGAGACTCTCTGGGGCAATAACTTCACACTGGGGCAACAGAGCCTGGCATCCTTCGATGGATCTCACGTTACCTCTGGGGATGGTAGTCAAGCTAAAGGCTTTGGTTTGGGAACGTGGGTGAGAACGTGGGGTCAAACTGCCTGCTCGGAAAATCCAAGGAAGTCTTGGCACACATCCCCAGACTTCTGACCATCTACTCGGGGGGACTTTTCCCAGTAGAAGAAAATCCTTGGATTCCATGAGCTAGGTCACGCCTTCCATTACCATTCTGCTCCAGGCAGAACTGAGAATTCGCAAGGATTGTCCTCAGCTGTGATTCCCTTCTTCTCCACCTCCTCCCATGGAAGAGCCCTTTGCCATGTACATTAGGGCACGAGTCCAGTGGGGAAGTTTAACCGGGAGGGACCAACTGCACTTGAGAGTGTTGGCTTGCCATGAGCTCTTGCCCCCTCAGGAGTCACTTGGGACTTCCCATCATGGTGAGCAGCGTTACATCTAGTGCCTCATGCTATCCGAGCCACTGCGCTGGAGCCGTGCCTCCAATGTCCTGCCAAGGAGGACACCAGGACAAGGTACAAAACCCTGCCAGGAATCAGCTGCTCCATTACCTTTCTCAACACCGGCATCATCTTTGGCCTTCTTATCTTCCCGGGTCAGCTTCACAGCGCTCACAGGTGGTTTTCTGGGGGAAGTCTCCAGCTTGTGCCTGGAAACAGCACAAAGGCAGCACTCTGAAGGAAGGGCACCACATTTCCATGCTTTCTCCTTTCCTCCAGCTTTCCACCACCGTTTGAAATTCCAAGCTGACCCTCCATGCCCCCTGCAGACCCTCCACGCTCCTCTCAGTGCCTCTGCAAAGAACAGCCTGCACCTGCAAGGCCATTAATGGAACCATCCCTTTAGCTAGGGTGGGGCCAGGACAGAGCTCTGCAGAACCCCCTGCCCCACCCAGCCCAGAAGAAGCCAGAGCAAGCCTGGAGGTCACTGGGAACCCGCCATTGGAAAGCATTAGTCCCCAATCACTTCCTGAGCAGCCTGCACTAACCCTGGCAGCACAACGCTCCCACATATGCAGTGAGAAGCTGCTTGCCTGGTCAGCCAGAGGCTAAGAAGCAAACAAACATACTCACATTGGAAAGACAATGACGCAGCCAGAACGAGTCTGGGAAGCAGCTGTTTCGCTGCCTGAGAGGACTGCATCGCTCATCTCTGGCCTCTGCAAAGAGGAGAGAGACATGTGAGATGCGGCCAAGAAAACATTCTCTTTGTTCACACGGGCAGCAAATATTGCCACTGTTCAGAGAAGAAGCCACCTCTCCGAAACTCTGAAACCAACCTCCCTCTTTCTCACGGCCGCCCCCCAAATTCTACAGAAGAGCAGCTGCAGGGCAATACGGGAGAAGGGCAAATAACACTAGCAGGCTTTTGGCAAGGGCAAGAATCAAGAGCCTCACTCAGGAGAGCAGCTCTTTCCTAACACAGAAGCCAATGGAGGCAAGCACAGCTGAAAGCCTTTCCCTAGCCTGCATTCCTGGCCCCTGCTTTTACCCCTTACTGCTTGTGCTGCCTGCTCCTGAGCTGAGGACAAAGCACTCACATGTAGGTTTAAGGCCAAAGTCTCTCCAGAGACTCAAAGGGCTGCATCTGCAGCATGGAGGAACAGACACACACGGCCCATCCTTTCCCCTGCCCAGTGGGTAACAACTGTGAGTGCCAAAATTCTGGTGTGTGTTCAAGGAGCCGTTGAGCATCCTGGTCTGGGACCCACTGCAACAAAGGCTGGAGAAAAGGCCTTGGCCCAGAGAATGCACTGAAAGGACACCACGGACTAGGACAGAAGGAAAAGATAGAGCTGGGCACCAGGGCTAGGCTACAGCCTGCTTGCATCTCTGGCTTAGCCCTCGAGGGGCTCAGCTCTGCTTCCACAGCTACGCTTTCCAGCTGCACCTGAAAGCCCAGGCTGAAGGACAAGTCTGTACTAGAGGCCTGGGCAAGGGCATGGGGCTGGAACAACTGTGCCAGTGACACACAGCAATAGTGTTCCACAGCTTCAGGTGAAACTGCTGAACTCTCTGCCCCACAATCCCATACATGGCCAAAGGAGGCATGGAGTCAAATGTGATCCTAACACCGAGGGGTGCTAACACCTGGCTCTCTGGAAGACTTCTGGAGGAAATTTCATGGGAAAAACTACACCGGATATGCCCTTCTCTTGGACTTGTTCTCTGAGCATTCAGAGACAGCATCCTGGGCTGGACAGCTCTTTGGTCGGACCCAGGACAGCTACTCCCACAGTCTTCTACGTCGCTGAGTCCTCTCAATGCTCCAGAAGAACTGTGCCGGGAGCTGGCATTACTCTAGACGAGCACTGTCCACGTGTCCAGAGAGGTTGTGGCAGGCCAAGAGAAATTCATGCACTTTGACTTTGCTAGGGTTTCAAAAGAGTGAAAAGCAGTGCTGGAGAAATGGAAAACTTACCCCAAGAAGAGCTTCTACCAGTTGCTCAGGCCCGTTCAGCCTTTGCAGAAGGCCTTTGTAAAATCTCATTTTCACCTCTGTGCCTTGAATGACAAGCATGCCAAGGCCCTTCAAAACAAGGGCAACGTTCTTCCCACTTGCAAGGCAGCGAGAGAAAAGGTACATGGTCTCTTCTATGCAAGCCTCCACTCTTTGCCGAGGAATGGAGAAGGCTGAGGCTACACGAGCATACTTCAGCGGCTCAGCTTGCTTATGACCTAGGCAGCAACAACAGAGCAACACAGTCACCAGCAGAGCACTTCAGCAGGCTAAAACAGAGTGTCAGCAACTTGAAGGTCTTCCAGCAAGACAGTGCTGCAGAGCTGTCTTCTTCAACCCTCTGGCAAAACCCTACAAAGGAGGCTGAGGTCATCCCTCCCTGGCAGAAGTTCAAAACTCTGGGCAACCTCACGGGCCTCATGGGCCTTCCCTGCCAAAACAGAAAGAAAGGATCCTAGCCATCTCCCATGGCCAGGAGGCAGGACGGCAGGACAAGGAGAGCAGAAAGGGGGCCAGTTCCCAGGAGAAGGGAGTGGTCGCACTAATTGTGCCCACACCCTCCGGCCATGCCAAGTTTGACGTAGCTGTGCCACATCACAGTGGGTGCAATGAAGAGGGAAAACACACGGACTGCACAACAGCCCTTAACCTTACAGGCTCAATCTTAATTCATCTTCATTAGTAATTAAGATTAATTCATCGTAATCTTCACCGTAAGCTTTCTGGCCACCTCCAGGCCCTCAGAATTGTGCGGCACCACCCCTACCTCCCCCCCCCCCCCCCCCCGCCACTTTTGGGGCCAGAGGCCTGTCCCCGAGGAATGCCAGGCTGATGTCCACAGCACAGAGGAGATGGAGTCATTTGAAAGGAAAGGCCCACTCCTGACACAACTCAGAGCTCCTGCTGCCCCACAGCCATCACTGACCTCACACTACAGCTGCACAGCTCCCAGCACTGACCAGCAGTCACAGCACAGCTGGCCTCTGAGGGCTTTTCCTACACACTACGCTTCCCATCTCTGTTGCAAGGCTCTCTGCAGCTGGCTTTGACCCACTTCTCAGCAGAAGCGGCCCCTAGAGCCAGCAGCAACGCTGCTCTTTGCCCTTACAAGGTCTGCGGTGGCATACGCATGGAACAACAGTTCCTACTACATCAGATTAAAAGTGGCAGCTCCAGCCAGCTGTTAAGGCAAGAGAGAGACAGAGAGGGGGAGAGAGAGAGAGAGAGAGAGAGAGAATCAGTCTCCTTTGAGTCTGCGTGATGATGTCATGATAGCAAGAAAAAACAGAAGCTGGTCTCAGGATCTGGTGAAGGAATTCTAGATTGCTAACAGGCATGGCTAAGCAGCAATTATCCACCTCCCCCACACACACAGATGTTGCAAGGGGAAGCACAAGTTTCAATCTGTCATCTTACCAGGAACGTAAGCCTTATCATCGGTGAGGCTGTGAAGCTCCGCCAGATTCTTTGAAAGGCGAAATGTGGGTCTGCGAACAGTCAGCAGACCATTCTTTCCATTCGCAACTTGTTCTGTAACTACACTGAAGGTCCCAAGTCGAATAATTCTCACGTCCTGCAAACAGAAGTGAAGAGAAGAATTAGAAGCATGTGAGATGGACAAACGGACTGAGGACTTGCCAGAGCATGGCCATGGTGCTATGTGCTCTGCCCACTCCTGGCATACAAAGGGGCAAGACAGAGCCCTCTGGAAAGCTTGGGCAAAGCCTTGGGGAAGTCCTTTGGAAGAACATGCCAGATGTTTTCCTCCCCCTCCTCCTCCCTCTCTCCAAAGCTCAAGGAAATCATCCCTCACATCCAGAAGATCCATCAAAGGGTTTCCAAGAACGGGGATAGCCTCAGAAAAACGTGCCAGGCTCCCCCTTTGGCCTTTCACTCTGCCAGGGGGGATTAGAGAAGGCTCAGGAAGCCTCCGACCCTTCCTGCACCTGAAACTGGACTGGAGAGCTGGCATCTCACTTAAGGGAGAAGTTGCTCTGTGGCACATCTCTCATTTGCAGCAGCCTTCTCCAGGGGGTTTCCTTTTGTTTTCAAAGGCAGGGGCAGAACAATTGCACCCAATGGCACAGAGCTATCAGGATTGCTGAAGCCATCTGGGGTGGAGGGGAGGAACAGGATGGCAGACCCACCTTGTTCAGCACCAGCTGCTCCGTAATGTAGGCTGACACTCCGCCCCAGATACGCAGGCGCTCTGGAAAGCAAGGGAAAGGCACATCATACTCTGGGGTGGCTAGCTCAACAGCCGTTCAGCACGCGCCTAACCAAGGAGAGCGCAAGAGCAGGCGTAACCAAACAGCACCCCCCTCCCCAAACTAACCCCATCCCTGACAGGGGCTGCAGAGCTGAGGTGAGCACTCCCTTTAGGCTGCAACCTGTCATCTGACCCCAGCAGAGGGCTGCACCTGAAAGAGGCATGGAGAGACATGGGCATGGAGAGCCTGCCGGCCAACATCTGCAGTGCCTCTCCCAGCTCAAAGCTTGCTCTGCTAGTCTGGAGGCACAAAGAGATCCCGGGGGAAGGACTACAGGCAGAGGCTGGGCTCCCACACGGAAAGCCCAGCTGAGCTGAGGAAAAGCCCGAGGACTGGTTGCGAGAGCGTGCGGTTCCCACAGTCTCGCCAAAGCCCAGCAGGAGCTGCAGGACACTGCAGCCTTCCTCAGAGGGGTCTCCTTTCCTTCCAGATGCAGATCTCAGGGGGCGGCACCCTCCCTAGGGATACTGTCACTGGATTTCCACCCCACAGAGGTCAGTGCTGTGCCTGCAGGAGTCCAGGGGCTCAGGGCATCCCCAGGGGGCTCCCCTGCAAGGCCAGGGATCCCCCGTACCGGATCCCCACATGCACAGGCTCTGCACGACCAGCAGAGCAGCTCCAGCTCCTTCCCACAGCTGACAGCAGCGACAGAGGCAGGGCCAGGACCCAGCAGCCCTGGCAGCCACATCGCCCCCTGCACCAGAAGGGACCATCAGTCAGGGCTCTTGGGGCTCCCACCAGCCCATTCAGCCACCCCCACAGCCCCAGGGCTTCCTCAGCCATGAACAGAGTTCAGACTCTCAACAACAGCACTCCTGAAGGAGCTCCCAAAGGCCTTACCCCAGAGGGGGAGTGTTGGCACCCCCTGCCCACGTTGCGTCCCATGGCCAGCATCCCAGAGCTCCATCTTTGTCCTCCTCACTCTGGCTTAACCCCGGCAGTGGGAGGGTGCCTTGCAAACGCCTCCTCTCCGCTCTCCTCCTCCACACACCACCCGCAGCGCCCACGCTGCCCTGTGGCCTCCTCTCGGTGGCTCCCGCTCAGGCCTTGGCAGCTCCTGGCAGCAGAGCGGTGCCGCTCCACCAGCCTTGCCAGACCGTGTGGGGAGATGCTGGGGCCGCGTGGGAGGGGGGACTGTTGCTGTGACACGGGATGCCCCCTGTGACCACAGCCCGTGTCACAGAGGGGGCATGGCCCCCCCCCTCCGCCCCAGGGCCCCTGGCCAGGGCTGGCCCTGCAGCGGGCAGGGGCTGCACGAGGCAGTTGTGGGGGCTGCTCCTGCCCCCGCGGAAGCTATGTCTCAGGGACAACCCCACCAGGGGTCCCAGCTGGGCTGGACACTGCTGCTGCCCTCACCCCGGCCATATTCCCAGTGCAGGAAACCTGGCTGCGAGGGAGGGCAGTGGAGCACTGCGCCGCGCTTGCCCCACTGGGACACAGCACAGCCTGCTGCTGCCAGCAAGGAAGCACTGACACCTGACCACACTCGAACCTCTAGCAATTACTTGGCATGGCTCAAAACATTGTTCTTGGGGCATGAACAAACGGTTCCTTCCCTTGCCAGTTAGCTTGTTCAGAAAACTGGCAGGTAACTGCTGTTAAGCACCGTTAACCTGGAGAGGTGTTTTTGGCCTACTGACTGCAGCACTTTAGGACCTGAGATGGAAGGAAACTGATCTGTGAGGGGGACAAACTGCCCCCGAGGAAGTCCCTGGGGGAGGGCAGCCTTCAACCCATCCACACGGGGCACACTGTTAGCAGGTTCCCTGTCCATAGCGTTAGGCAGGAGAGGCAAGGATGGTGGAGAGGAGAATTGCCGGGCTTTGAGAGCGTAGGCACATGAGTGGAAACCCGTCTGCAGTGTGCGCCCTGTTCCTGCAGCACCCCTGAATGTAGCCAGCATGGGTCTTTCCTCAGTGCAGTGGTGGGATTCAGCTGGTGGCACCAGGTCCATTGGAGATGCCCTGGGGTGTCTGTCCAGCAGCCACTTGCAGGTCCTGCCAGCTGTGCACGCTTCTGCTGGACACCCAGACATCTCACAGGGCCCTGGAGGAATATGTTTCGACCATTGAGTACCTGCCCTGAATTACGCTACATGCCCACAGTGCAGGGATGTACGTGTGCCTAAGCTCCCTAAGGAATGGAGATCTCATAAATACAGTGGATGGAGCCTAGAAAGAGACATCGCTCTCCACATTGCAGTCGCTTGCACATGGCTTGGATCACCTCTGGCACCTCAGATGTCACCTGGCGTTTCCACATGAGCAACTGACTCCTGCCCTCTATGGCCTTTTGACTAGAATGGCAGCATAGGCAAGGAGCTTGCACGCCTGCACCTCTTTTGTGCACATCGCAGCTTAGGGAAGAGGAATCCCACAACCCACTCCTGTGGGTCAGTGGCGTGCATGGGATGCAGCTGACTGTCCCTCCAGCTCAAGAGCTTCTCACCCAGAATTCGATGCCCAGGTTGACTCAGTTGAATCACTGCCCTGAGCATGGGTAAATGGCCTCCCTTCTCAGCACTGTCTGAGTGTCCTGTCCATTTAGGGGACAGAAAGGGAGACGTCCAGAGGGGGATAGCTCCACTTCTGTTAGGCACCCCCTCCCCGCCCCGAGAGGAAAAATGACACAACTTTCTAGAGGTTCTAGAGTTTTCCTCTATTGTGTAGAGAAGGAAAGGAGGCGATTACTTTCGTCTGCTTCAAAGCACATTCCCCGAGAGGAACCCTGTGGCCTTTCAGGAACACGCAGCCTCAGAGCCCCGTGGACATCTCGAGGAAGCCCAGGCACAGAGAAAGTCACGCCTTCAGCTGGGCCCTCACTCCTGAGCCAGGCCAGGCTCCTAGCACAGAGGGAGCTCACAGCAACCTGGTGGCACTGCACAGAGACAGCTCTGTCCAGGAGCAGCTCCTCTGCCAAGAGCAGCAGGGCTGAGGGCCCTGCCAGCCAGCGCTGAGATAAGATGAGACAAAAGAGAGGCAAGGTAAACGCAGTCTGGAGGGAGGGAACAGCTGAGAGCGCACTCTGGCAGAAATGTGCACAGCCCTTTCAGTGGGAAGTCTCTGGCTGCAGGGCAGTGCTGCTGAGGTTACCAGAGGGGTCTTCGAAAACTAGCACATCAGCACAGATGGGCTCCTCCATGAGAGCTCTCTCGGCCTCTCCGGTGGGCAGCAGGTGGTGCTTTGGGGCAAGCATTTGCTGCCACGTCCTCAAAGGGACGGGGCATCAGGGCTATACCCAGTATGCTCTGGTCCCCCACAGCTAAGGCAACACTGTGCATCAGCAACAGCTTACTCACGTCCTACTTCCACGATAGGGCCCGTGAAGCAGCAGTGCCAATAGAGCTGTATGCACCAGCTCACCAAATCCCTGTGTATTACAGACTGTTCTGGCTGCACTGCTTTTACATCTGCACCAATTATTGGCCTCATCACACATGTCCCATAAACAATTAAACTAGCCTACTGAAGGACGGTGTGGAGCCTAAAACCACAATTGTGACGGACCCTTGCATGGTGAGGTCACAGCTGCAGACACTTGGTGACAGGGTAAATGCAAGCTTGGGGGCTGGGGGCTCCCGCGGGGCCAGAGGCGGCCCAGGCCGGGCCGGGCCTTCCCCAGCAGCTGCTCGCAGACAGCCGGGCCGGGCCGGGCTCCGGCTGCCCCCACGCCCACGCGGAGCCAGTCGCTCTGCCCGGCCCTCAGCCCTCGGCCCCGGCTAAAGGCTCTGGGCGCCCCGGTGCCGGGAGACGCTGCCCGGCGCAGGACGAGCCGCCTCTCGCCCCCTCGCTGCCCGCTGCACGGCCGCAGGGCCCGAGCCCAGCAGGGAGGGGGCGGCAACCCTGGCTGCGCTGGGGCTGCAGTTGTCCTCCGGGCCAGCACCTGCGGGGAGACGCTGCTGCCGCTGCTGCCGCCGCCGCCACCACCACCACCCGGGAGCTGCTGCCCGATGGCCGAGCTCTGCTCAGGGCAGCCGTGCGCGCCTCGGCAAGGGAATGGAGAACAAGCAGCTCCACTGTGGCTGGGGGCAGGTGCTGCTGGTGACCGCCCAGGGGAAGAGTGGTGCTTTCAGCTGGCGCTGTAGCCTGGCAGCTGCAGAAAAGCCTCAAGCTTGCTTCGCGCCCCTCCTCCCCCAAGATGCCCTGAGTTCCCTGAGAACATCCTCTGGAGAGAAATAGCCCCTTGCAATCTTCTGTGCTGTCTGGGCTGCAGAGCCCATGTACCAATGGTTGCCTGTTGGAGCTGAGCTGGCTGGTGACTGGGCTCCCAGAGCTGATCAACCTCCATTCTCTGTCATGTTGACTTGAGAGGACACGTAAGGCCTGGGATGCAGAATACTGTATTCCCCAGCTGGTTGCTATGGGGATGGAGGTCTGATTTTCATCCTGATCTGAATGTTTCTGCTGCTGCCATCTGCCACACAACTGACTCCTTCCTGACAGGAAGTATATTAGGGGCTCAGCCATAGCAAGCCTGGGTCAAGTAGAAATCTTGACAGTGCTGGGAAGCGTAGGTCTCCCCAGAGCCCGGTCAGACAGGACAGGAGTGAAATCATTCCTCAGTGTAGGCCAGGACTCGGAAAGGTGGAGCCAGAAGAGGTTTTAAACATTAAGACTGACATTCTCTTTGTGATTTCTCTAGTCAGACTGCTTCCTTAAGGCCTTTCTCGTAAGATGAGCAAGGCTGTAATAGCTTAGCAAAGGTAGTTGCTCTGGTGTAGATCATGCACGGGCAGTGAGCCTGCGCTTGAGTGGACTGTGAAAGCTAGAATTGGGAAACAACCTTATGCTTCCTTCTTGAAAAGCAGCAGATTTGGAAGCTGGCCTAGGATACCTTGAAAGCTACACAACACAACCACAAGCTTTCATGTGCCTTAAGGAAAGCTTCTGGTGAAGTGTCCGGACAACGCAGCCTTTATGAATGGTGTGGGTCTACATAAGGACATGGGCTTCTGCACGGGCTTCACCTTTCCTGTTATATTTAACCCTAGACTCAACCCCCGTTGAGCATTTTTGAATGATATTTCCAAGTCATGAAGAAAAGCATGCACCTTTCCTTTTTGCAGAGGCAGCATGAGTCAAGGTAGCTGAACGGAAACTTGCACCAATAAAGAAGTAGCACCCACTCAACTGATGAACTGGTGTCACACTGGGTTCATGTTCACTTAGGGTGGCTGACAGATTGCCTAGAGCAAAGCTCCTCTTCCCCCAGCAGTTGCACTCTGTGCTCCGCCAAAACCAGCATAAACTCTTTCATCAGCCAAATGGATAGCAGTATTTTTGCTGTCTGTGCTGGGCCAAGTGCGTAGAGGCCAGGAGAAGACAACCTGCTCCTGCTGGACGTGCAGAAAGAGTTGGATGGCGAGGGTAAGGAGTTGTTATTCCCCGTGGGGAAGAATAACTCCTTCCACCGTTATAGGCTAGAGGTCAACTAGCTGGAAAGCAGCTTTGCAGAAAAAGACCTGGGGGCCTTGGTGGACACCAAGTTGACCACAAGCCAGCAATGTGCCCCTGCGGCAAAGGAGGCCATGATCATCCTGGGCAGCATTAGGAAGAGTGTTGCCAGCAGGTCAAGGGAGGTGATCCTTCCCCTCTGCTCAGTGCTAGTGAGTCTACACTTGGAGTGCTGGATCCTGTATTGGGCTCCCCAGTACAAGAAAAGGCATGGACCTACTGGCACAAGTGCAGCCACAAAGATGATTAAGGGCTTGGAGCATCTGTCCTACAGAGAGAGGCTGAGAGAGCTGGAATTGTTCAGCCTGAAGCAGAGAAGGCACATGGGGGATCTTATGCATATCAGCATGTATAAATACCTAATCGGGGAGGAGTAAAGGAGACGGAGCCAGACTCTTCCTGGTGGTTCCCAGTGACAGGACAAGAGGCAATGGGCACAACTTGAAACACAAGAAGTTCTCCTTAAACCTAAGAAAAAAAAAATTACTGTGAGGTTGGTCAAACACTGGAACACGTTGCCCTGAGAGGCTGTGGAGTCTCCATCCGTGGACAGGTAACTCTGGCAGCCGCAGCTGTAGAAGAAAAGCACCTCAGGATCACTGCAGCTTGCAGAGGAACAGCACAAGCCCGGGACCTAGAACAAAGTTGCCAAAGTTTCTTCTGAGGCAAATTGACTCTCAAACTCTATCCAGGAGTAAAGGTGCTGAGCTCCCTAGGTTGCTCAGCAAGACAGCAAGAGGAACAGTCTGCTTGGTCCTGAGAGCACTGGTGAGGCTGCACCTCGAGTGCTAGGTCCAGTTCTTGATTCCCCAGGGCAACAAAGACATGGACTTCCTAGAGCGAGTCCAGCAAAAGCCTAAAAAGATGTTTGAGAGACTGGAGCATCTCTCCCGTGAGGAAAGGCTAAGAGAGCTGGGACTGTGCAGCCTGGAGAAGAGAAGACTGAGGGGGGATCTGCTCAATGTCTAGAAGTATCTGAAGGGAGGATGTCAAGAGGATGAGGCGAGAATCTTCTCAGTGGTGCCCAGTGACAGGGTGAGAGGCAATGGGTACAACTGAAACACAAGCAATTGTGTTTCCATAGGAGAAGACTTTTGTACTGTGAGGTTGATCAAACACTTCAACAGGTATCCCAGAGAGGTGGTGGCGTCTCCATCCTTGGAGGAATTCAAACCTTGAGTGGAAATCCTGCTCTAGGTGGCCCTGCTTTGAAAAGGAACCCTGCTCATACCTATCTTATAAGGAAGCTTTTTGGAAGGTAGGAAACATTTTGAACCTGACCGGGATGTTCACATGTCCATCCAGCAGTCAGGCACTGTGACACTTGTGTCCAGATGTGAAGTCCCAGACTGATCATGATGGCTTGGAGGACAAAGGATGCCAGCTAGAAGTCCTCCCCATGCCTCCTGGGCTCTTCTTAAGTTGGTGACCATTTGCAGAGTTTGGCTATGCCTTCTTGTATCCTTTTGGAGCTGCCCATTGCCACTGTCTCCCTCCAGTCCCACCTCTGTGATGCCTCAGGAGTCATCCCTGTTCTTTCTCTCCATATTGGGGTGTCTTGCGAAACAGCAGGCAGAGATGCTGGGATCATGTGGACCTGCTGCGCTGAGCGCTGTTAACACGGGCCATTCTGAGAGCTCTTTCCCAGCTGCATGCTCCTGTGGGTGCCTCTGCGCACAGACAAGTCCCAGTCATTCTCCATCTACACCAGCTTGAGCCTTTTTCTTACAAACCTATATGGAGAGAGGAGCCTTTCTGAGACGGGGGGGGCGGGGGAGGCGGAGCAGGATGCAATGAAAGGGGGCAAAGTCCATGGTGCTTCCGCACCATGGGGATGGGCCCTGTGCAGCCTGAAGGCCCCCGGGCACTTGGTTTGGGGGTGGTCGTGTTCAGTCTGAGGGCCATGAGAGCACCCAGAAAGGCAGCTGGGCTCTGGTGAGCAGCAGAGCCCAAAGTGCAGGCCTGGGGGGGCAGACAGAGGGGTTAAGGAGACCTGAAGCCCTGGAAAGTGAACTGGTGCATGAGAAGGGTGTGTGGGGACCACACAAGAGGGCAAGTGGAGGCTGCCCAGGAAGGGCTGGCCCTGCACCAAGCGGGAGGGACCATCCTTCCCTCATGGGGTTGGCAGGTGACAGCGGGGCCCTTTGTGATTGTGCTGCTGTGACATGTGCCCATGTCACAGTCAGGCGCTGGCCCAGCCTCAGCCCAGCAGTGTCCGGGAGGACAGGACAGGGTCAGAGCAGGAGTGTGCAGGGCTTGTGGAGGAGGACCCTGAGCACAGCCTTTCCCTGCTGCCCCCAGGCAGCCCTGCAGGACCAGGGCATTTCCCTAAGGCTTCCCTGGCTCCCGGCCTGCGTAAGAAGGATGGGGGCGGGGGGCATGTCTGTGGGGTCCAGGGTATTTAAGCAGGTGGGGGGAGATGGTGACGCAGGGCTGGGGATGATGGCGCCCACAGCCACCACTGGCCCTGCAGGGTTAAGGTTTCCCAGGAAGAGCTGGGCACCCACCACCAGCAGTGCTAGGGTGACACCAGCATCGCCTGGTGTGGCCCAGCATCTGAAATGTCTTGGGAGGGACCGCCCAGGAGCAGCCCAGCCCTGCTGTCGGCCATAGCAGGGGTGCCAGGGCCCAGCACAGCCGAGGACAGACAAGGACACTCCAGCATTGCTGGCATCACCCCCCCCCAGGACCCTCCACCAGCTTTGCTTGTAAGAGGCATTCCTGAAAGTGGCCTTGGCAAAACGTGTTGGCATCTGCCCAGTGAAGTCCTTTTGTCTGGAAAAGGACACGTACCTGAGTTCTCCTGTGCGATCCTTTGCCCATTCCGGCCACATGAGGCCAATGTTCCTGGAGAGCCTCCAGGAGGCCTTTTCCAGGGGATTCGCTGCTTGCTGAAAAACCGTTGCCCACATTTGTTCCCCCATGTCCCAGGGCAGGCTCCTTCAGGACAACTGGCTCCCCATTCTGGCAACACAGAGATGCGGCCAGGCCTGAGTGCAGGCTCCCCCTTTGCCAACCCACAGCACCTTTTCTCCTTTCCACAGGATGGCTGAGAGACCCCCCAGCAACCCCAGGGTGGCCTGGCAGGTGGAGGAGGAGGAGGAGGAGGAGGAGGAGGAGAGACCCCCCCGGAGGCCCAGGGTGGCCTGGCAGGTGGAGGAGGAGGAGGAGGAGAGACCCCCCCCGGAGGCCCAGGGTGGCCTGGGAGGAGGAGGAGGAGCATGGAGCCCCTGAGGAGATCAGCTCCCAGGCACAGCTCCTCGAGGTGTGCGTGCCCCAGCCACTGCAGACAGGTGAGTGAATGGCATCATGGGGCTGGGCAGGGCTGGGGGCTGCGAGCCTGCCCCGCTCTGCTGCAGAGTGCCCCCTCCCTGGCAAGCTGCAGGCGGGTCCCAAGGGGCTCGGTGGCACTGCGGTGCCAGCATGCCTTGGCCTGCTTTGTGCTTTGGAGCCAGCCAGGCACAGCATCCCCCCAGGAAGGAGGGGAGCAGAGGGGACCCAACTCCTGCTCTGTGGGACAGGCTGCGAGAGGCAGCTCAGCCCCACTTCACTGTGCTCCACAAGCACACCCCACCTGTCAGGCACCTCCCAGCCCTGGCGAGCACAGGGGAGCCAGGGTGTCAGTGCCCCGTACCAGCCCCCTGACCAAGGGCTCGCTGGGTCCACATGGCAGGCAATGCGGCTACACAGAGGGCACAGCTCTGTCATCTACCTCTCCTGCCTCCTACAGCTCTCCCTGATCTTTCTTTCTCAGGGCAAGGTTCTTCTGCCACCAGCTGCTTGCACGTGCAGAGAGAGGAGCAGGAAGCCCTGGAGTGCATCCAGGCCTTTCTCACAGGCCCAACAAGGGTAACTACAGACATTGCCACTTGGCCTGCACCCTGCTACCACTGGCTATGCCTCCTGTCCTCTCATGCTCTCCGTTTGTCTCTCTCCTCCTGGCTGTCAGGAAGAAGCCCAGAAGCTGAAGTTTTTGGCCTCTCTCTGCACTCTCAGCCGCTTGGCCAGGGCACAGAGCTGTGGCCAAGGCAGCCCTGCTGACAGAGCCGTCCAGGCTTGCAGCGTCCCTGTGGCCACGTGGACGGCGATGGTCTCCAAGCACAGTACTTTGAGGAAGGTGCTGTGGGAGCTGTTCAGCATGCTGGAGGACCGGCCACTGCGCAAACCATTTATCACCGTCAGGGACGGCACTCGCATCCTTCCGCTGGCCGTGAGTTACCAGAGGAGACCTTGCTTGCCCTCAGGACTGTGCTCACCTGTCTGGGGCAAGCGGCAGGGCCCCCTGTCCCCTCCCCATCTGCCCACAGACACAGCCTGCCCCTGCCCAGGCAGCTCTTCGGCCTCCCTGTGCTGGCACCCCCCTGCCTCCCTCAGCAGACAGGAACCCCAGGAGGCCTGCTGTGCAAATGGGAGCTGAGCCCAAAGAGCCCCTCTGACTTGACCCTGACAGTCAAGCTGGGCACTCCATCTGCATCTTCTGTGTCCCCCTGGGCAGTGCCTGAGCCTCTCTCCCACACACTTCCCCCCAGGCTCCGGCAGTGCGACAGGGATGTCTCTGCAGTGAGAGCCGACTCTAGGTCTTTTCTGTAGGCAACCAGGGCACTCTATGAGCTCCTTCAGCAGTGCAGCCGCTCGCAGGAGGTGAAGGCATTTTTCTCCCACCTCTGCCTGGCACTACTCTTCCAGATTGCCTTCACTGCAGAGCTCACTCCGGAAGACGTTGCTATCTTCAGGAGGGAATGCCACCAATGGGACCCATCTACTCCCACCAGCCCTGTCAGGTGCTCCATCCCGGTTCCTCCATCCCTCCCATGCACCTGGAGCCAGGGCCAGGCTCCCAATGTGAGCTAGCCTTTGCTCTGCACACAGCTCTGCAGTGCAGACCATGGCATCTCTTTTCTGCTGCGCTGGCTACGAGCATCAAGCCCTGGTCATCAGGCAGCAGGGTGGCTGGGACATGCTTCTCAGCCCTGACACTCTCCACTTGGGAGTCATTGTACTGGCTAGGTGAGAGCCCTCTTATCTCAACTCTGTCTCACACAGTGCCCTTGCTCTGGGATGGCAGAGGGTCCCCAGGTCTGCAAGACAGGGGCTGCAGCCTCAGCCCCTGTGATGAGAGATTGCACAGCTGAGGGGGCAATGGGAGCTCCCTGCTCTTTTTCCTGCCCCCCTGTGAGAGCTGCTGGAGCAGGAGCTGGTGTTAGCAAGGGTGCGAGAGGGTGCTTGGCAGGACCAGTCACCTCCCAGGGACCTGGAGTCCCCTCCCTTTGGGACTGGGCTCAGGCCACAGAGAAGGCCGTGGGTCTGTCTGTGCGCAGTCCCACCAGAGAGAGTTATGCAGGAAAGGGGCAAGATGCACACGGGCACGTAGGAGGAGCCCATGGGGACAAGACTCCCATGTGGGCAGGAAATGGGACGTGTCGATAGGCCGTGATTTCAGGGTAGGAAGGGTGTCTTTCTGCTCTCCCACCAAAACGAGCCTGAAGATGCTACCCTGGGTCTGCAGTGGTGGGGTGCAGTGGGGGAAAATGGCCACTGTGTGAGCAACTGCCAGTGGCTGGGCTAGTAGAATGCCAACGCGGCCTTACCCTGCACGTCCTGGCCACTAGGTCAGGAGCTAGACTTAGCAGTGCAATCCCAGAAGAGGTCTGCCTGCTCAGCTGAATACTGACAGAGCCTCCTTCCCCCTGCTAGAGAGATAAGGAAGAGCCCAGCTCCTGACCAGCGCTGGATCTTTGACCAGCTGGTAGTGGTACTCTGCAGGGAGGACCAGTTTCGGGAGATCCCTGCCATGGCCTTCTTCAGTGAGGTAGGCCTGATGACAGCCGGTGCCTGTCTGAGACGCTTCTGAACTGTGCTCTCTTGCATACCTGAGTGCAGGATGGGATGTCAGTCCTGCATTCCTATTAGTCCCCCTGGCCATGGTCCATCTCTGATGCCAGTTCTCTCTAGTCAGTTGCTCCTCAAAGGCAGGAGGACAAGAGGCTGCAGAGGGTTCAGAGGGCAGAAGAGCAGGTGGGCAGGTGTGCCCTGGGGCACAGGAAATGGGCTGAGGGGTCCCGCAGGCTCTCTGTGGTCACAGCTGCCTGCAGGATGGGTTTTGTGTGGCCTTGGAGCCCTTGCCCAGAGCTGTCAGTGGGCTCCAGCACAGCGTCAGGGTGCAGGGAGTGCTGCAGGCTTTGTCCGTCTCTCACTGCCATGTGTGTTTCAGCTGCTGATCTGCACTGACCTCACCAAGGTGGAGGACCGTGTGCTTAACCTCTTGCAGAGGTATCTGCGCCATCACTCTCCAGTGATGCGTTGGCTAGTGCTCAGAGGCCTCATCACAGCGTCTGAGACACCCACGATGGTGAGTAGGGGACAGCCACGCAAAGTTGTGCAACAGCGTGGAGGTGGGCAGAAGGCTAGGGGGAAGGCAGTGTCTTGGGCTTTGCGGGGAACTGGGAGGTGTGGTGGCTGTGCAGCACCAGGAGAAAGACATCAGTGCCCTCCTGAAAGGGCTCCCAGTGCTGGCACGTCCCAGCTGTTTCAGGCAGAGTTTTTCCCAGGGTAGTCTGTCTTTGCTTCACAAAAAGAATGTTCTGTGTGTCACACAGGCAAGAAAAATGCACTTGCTGCTGCCAGACTTGATGAAGGGCCTGCAGGATGCTGACAGGGACATCAGGCTGAAAGCCCTGATGGTGCTGAGGAACGTCTTCAGCTACATGGACAGGCAGAGGGCCCGCCCCAGTACCTTGCAGCTGATGGAGATGCTCCTGCCCCTCTTTGATGATGTAAGGCTGGCATGAGAGCCCAGGGCTCTGCTGCACATCCATGGACATCCATGCATGGCCACGGGTGTGTTGTGTCCCTCTCTGCTGTGCCCACTGGTGGGTGAATTTGTACCCCCCACCAGGGAGGGTGGGTCCTGGGAACTGTCAGGAAGTGCTGTGCCCTGCAATACTCAGAACACTGTCCCGCTGCTCTGTACCATGCTGAGCCCCTGCAGCTCTTGCTATGGCTTGGGGCAGAGACAAAGAGCCAGGAGTAGACCTGAGGCCAGGGACAGGCTGCCCCTTTCTATCCAGTTCTACTGGGCGGGCCTGACCACGCCCCAGGGGGAGAAAGTCTCCTTTGGAGGCAGAGGCACCCAGCACCCAGGAGAGCCTGTGCTGCCTCTGCAGGCCAGCCCTCGGTCCCCAGCTCCCTCAGCAGCAGCCTGCTCAGCAGAGCCCCAGCTCTGGCCTTCTGCTAGGCTGGGGGACAGCTGTGCGCAGAGAGGATGAGGCCTCTTGCTGGGGCAGCCCTTGTCATGCCTGGCTGCCCCGGCCATTTGCTGAGGTCTCCCCTGCCCTCCTCCCTCCCACCAGGAGGCCAGCCAGCTGCGAGAGCTCTCCATCTTCCTCTTCAAAGATGTGATGGAGACTGTGGTGTGGAGTGACAAATGGAGGTTGAAGAAGAAAGTGCAGAGGAGCCTGCTGCCACTCTTCTTTCACATGAGTGACGAGACGCGGAGAGTGGCCCAGGTGCGGATTTCTGATGCCAGCAGTGATTCAGGGAAGGCCACAACTCTGGATGCTGGCACTCCGTGGGTGGGCCTTAGCCCCGTGGGTGGATCTCAGCATCTTTGAACGTGTGTCACTGTGGGTCCTAACTTCCTGAGTCCCAGAGGATAGTGCAGAGCTGCCCTCCCTATCTGTCTCAGCCCACCACAGCCTTCAGCCAAGGGTAGGCCCTTTCCCTAGCTCCAGCTTCCCTAAAGGGCCGGGCTGTGGTGGCTGCGGTGCCATCTCCCAGTCTCTGCTACTCTGCAGGCCTCTCGGGAAACCCTCCTTGAAGCAGCACAACTTCTGCAGTGGGAGCAGCTCAGGCATCTGGCAAAAACAGGGCAGACATGGAAGATCAGCGGGTGCATGGTAAGCACAGCCCCAAAGCCCCCAAGGGCCTGGGCCACATGAGGCAGCCTGTCCCCCATGCCCGTTGTATGGGGCACTGCGACCCAGCTATGCTCCTCACCCACTGCTGCAACCTGGAGCCCCTGCCTGGAGCTGCACACAGGTGCTCTTTCCTTGAGTACACAGCACTGACAGGCTCTTCTCTAGGCCCCTCTGGCCTCAGTGACTCTTGGCGGCTGATGGGGCACCTGCTCCCGCTGGGCCTGGCAGCACGACAGGAGGCGCTCAGCACCTGCCAGCTATGCTCCGTCCTGTGATCCCTCCACACCTCATCACCATGTGGCCCCTGACCGGGAGCTGTGACTGTCCTGGCACAGGAGGGATGGGGAGGGTGTCCCTGGGAGGAGGGGTGGGCCTGGCCTCCTGCAGAGGGTCTGTGCCATCTCTGTGCCCTTGTGCTCTCTCCAGCTGGCACGGTACAGGAGCAGGGCAGAGGACTACATGTGCCAGAGCCTACCATACCTGCAGGACCCCCAGGCATCGTTGCGAGAGACAGCCGTGAGGTTCATTGGTGAGCCACAACACCTGGGGTCCCCCTCTGACCCAGGGCGGCCTCAGCTGCACTGTTCGGTGCTGGCCTGAGCACGCAGGGGCTCTGTGTCTCCCTCTCCCATCCTTGCCCACATGGACAGGCTGATGGGAGCCCTATTCGGTCCCACACACCCTCCTTGGGTGCTGCACTGTGCTGCACTCGGGTCAGCCCCGCCCAGGGGGAGGAGGGCATGTGGCCAGGCTGGCTGGGCAAGTGGGAGCTGTGCTGCTGAGAGCATGCTGAGGAGCGTGAGCAGTGATGGGCTGTGTGTGCCTAGGGCTCGCTGCGCGACACATGCAGCCCCAGAGTGAGGATAAGCTGCAGGCCATCTGCAAAGGTGAGTGCGGGCAGCGTGGTGTTGGCTGGGCTGGTGGGGATGGAGGAAGGTGCCCAAGCAGTGTGCTGCGCGCCCCTGTCCAGCACCAGGCGAGGAGAGCTCTATGTCTCTGTGCAGAGGGGAGAGGGGGAATCTTTCGAGGCACTCAGGGCAGCCTTGAGCAGCAACTTCCAGCTGGCCCATTGCTCCCGCAGCTTCCTCGTGGGCCTAGGAAAGGCTCAGTGGGCTGGTGCTGCCTGCAGAGTATGCCTGGGCTTTCTGCAGATATGGAGGTTTGATCTCTGCTCTTTTCTGCCTCAGCCCTTCAGCCCTTGAAGAATGACAGCCATCACTCAGTCAGTGCCCTGGCAACACAGACCATCCTGATGCTGAGGCCTCCACAGGAAAACTTCCCATCAGGATTTACCCTACGAGCCCTGCGCTATCAGCTCCGGAGAAGCTGGAGGAGGTGGCACGTGCTTCTAGGATGTTGCTCTGTTTGAGCAGAGCTAGAGCAGCAATCCTCATCCTGGGGTGCTCTGCCCACTGAGGCCCCACAGCTGAGCATGCTGGACAGCCGGGCTCATCCCTGGCATCTTCCCCTGCCTACAGGGCAGCTCCCCTGCTCAGGCACATCCCGTCCCCAGTGTTGCTGTACAAGTTCACCCCTTTGTTGTGCAGTTCCCAAAGAAGTAGCCCTATTTCTTCGGCATGTTTGTCTTTTCTTTGCGGCGACAGAAGCAAGAGAGACAACTCAGCCCCTAAAAGAGTCAGGGGCTTGTCTTGCGAGTGGCACGATGCCCACTCTTTCCAGCAGCCCGTGGCAGTACAAAACATACCCACAGTCTTATGCCTCTGTTGCAGAGCACCAGCTCCTCTGCTGGGCCACCAAACCCAGAGGAAAGGAAGAGGAAAGCTTTTGCCAAATGGCCCTCTCCAGAAACATCCCAGAGGCCCAAACTCTCCACAGGGCTTAGGCATCATGTGGATGGGGGTGACAAGGGATGGTGTGAAGCTCTGGACCATTGCCATCACAACTGGCTTCGGAATTCAGTCCTGGAGTTTCACACCTTTTGTCTCAAGAGCTCGGCCCTGCAATTGAGGGAAACCAGGGCAGAACATGGTGGGAAGGTCCTCCGAGGTGAGGTGGGGAGCTTCAGTCCCTCTTCCAGAGTGCTCCTTTCTCTTAGGAGATGCAGGAGGCTCTTCCTCCATCTGGCCTCAGTCTCAACAGCCCAGAATAGAAACTAACAATGAGGTTTTGCCCCTTGCAAAAAGAGGCAGAGGGACCAGGATGCGGTGCAGGCTGATGCTCGCCCGGGGATTCTGCAGTCAGAGAAGTGCTCCATTTTCCCCATACAGAAAAGCCAAGAATGGAGGAAAGACCGCAGAGGCCTTGATTGGATTCTACCTTGAAAATAGATCACTTATTCTGCCACTGCCTATGCAAGGCAGGGCACAGGGTTAGCCTCTTGACCATACTGGGTTCAACTGATGTCATCGAGCCCAGGTACTACGAGGCCACCAACACTCTGGCCCTAGCTATGCAACCTGCTCCCACACCCCAGCTTGGGCTCAGCAGCAGCGTCCCAGGACAGACACAAGCCAGCAGATTGCCACCAGTGTTGCCACTTCCCAGCAGGCCCCTCCAGCAGCTCTCAAGCGAAAGCCTCTGCAGAGCCCCAGGCCCCTGTGGGTAGCAGGTCACTGTGTGGTTCATCAAGCTCTCTCAGCTTCTCCTTAGATGACAGATGCTCCATTCCCTTCCTTCATCATTTTAGTCGCCCTTTGCTGGACCCGCTCCAGGAGCTCCATTCTCTCTTCAACTGGGGAGCCCAGAACTGGACCCAGCACTCCAGATGCAGCCTCATCGGGGCTGAGTGGAGGGGCAGGATCACCTGCCCCCATGTTGGCATTAGGCTGCCAACACTCTGCCTAATGTACCCCAGCATACCATTGGCCTTCTTGGCCACAAGGGCACGCTGCTGCCTCATGCTTAACTTGCACTGCCAGGTCTTTCTCCACAGAGCTGCTTTCCAGCAGGTCAGCCCCCAGCCTGTACTGCTGCATGGGGTTATTCTTCCCTAGGTGCAGAACCCTGCACTTGCCTGTGTTGAGCTTCCGGAGGTTCCTCTCCGCCCAACTCTGCAGTATGTCCAGGTCCCTCTGAATGGCAGCACAGCCTTCTGGTGTGTCAGCCACTCCTCCCAGTGTAGTATCATCAGCAAACTTGCTGAGAGTGCACTCAGCAAGTCGAGCAAGCTGGAAGCCCTGACCTAATAGTCTGTGTTCATGCCCAGATGTTCTGAGAAGCAAGAGGCTCGGGTCTCTGTTGGCAGCATTCGTAAAAACACCCCTTGGATAGGAAAAGCCAGATTGTCCCAGTGACTGGCCCTGCCACTAGAGCCTGCCAGAAAGGCAGCCGTGGGCCCTCCTCCAGAACAGCTGTAAGAAAACTAAGCGCTCTAATGCTGCTCTGGCATCCTCTTTTGACCAGAGAACCCAGGTCTGATTTTCATTCTGCCAGGAGTGAAAGGCACTGATGGGCATCTCTGCTGCCCTTGCTGCACCTTGCCTGAAATCCCTACCTTGCATAGCAGAAGCACTAACCTAAGTGGAGTGACGTGGACTGCAAGCTGCGAGCCTCTAGGGGTGGGCAGTGCCAAGAACATTTCAGATTAAAGTCTAAAATCTTTCAGTTGAGAAAGTCTAGATCAGCCAGAGCATTTAGGCTAAGATAGCTTCTGTTGGATGCTATCAAAGAGAATACACTCTCTCTGGAAAGAAAAAAGCACGGACTATAAGACCGCATAGCTAGTTAGTGGCAGAAGTGGCTTAGTAAGGTTTTTGTTAAAGGCAAACAAATGTGAAAATTGTATGAAAGAGCCATTAGTGTGGCAGGGATGTTCTGAGGTGTGGACTTCACTCTGCGCTCCTGTGGGGTGACCTTTGCAGGGTCTGGCTGTTGGCAGTAATGGAGGATGACAAATTAATTGTGTACCCTTAGGTGCCCATTATTTAACTTCCTGTTGGGTTTATACATGACTTTGAAATAATCCCTTTGTCAATGACTACTTTCATGATGGCCGAGCTTGCAAACCAAGCAAGCAAACTGCATCTTTTCTGGACAAGCCCAGTTCCTTTGTTCATATCAAGTTAGTTAGTTTATTTTATGGACCTTCTCTAGAAAGTTGACAGCATGTAACTTGCGAAGGTGTCCTGAATTGTCCCCTGCAGAGAGGTCAGGTTAAATTGGTTTGCTGACAAATGCTCCTTGGTGTGCAGCACTTTGTTAGGATGTCAGGTGTACACACATTTACTACCATCCCAATGAGGGCTGTTTTTTTTTTCTGTTTGTTATTTAAATATTTATTTCACAAGTACCTTTTTTGCATGCCTGTGACATTATTATGGAAGTGTATGAGTTCTGAAATTTTTTTTACGTAGGTCCTGGAATCTGGGGAAAGCATGTTCTGTGGTGCAAAATGACAAGCTCTGCTTGTGAGCTGGGAGCAGCAAAATGACTAGTGGGGACAAGCGTGGAGTCTTGGGTTTCTAACTCCAGCAAATTCCTACTCCCATCCTCATAACCTCGTACATGATAGTCGCAAGGCTCACTTGTCAGGGCTCAAGATTCCCAATCAGCCGGTCAGTATTAGGGAGTAGTTTGCATTACCACCCATAAACAGAGAGCCATGAACATCTGCTTGTCATTGAAAGGTGACCTGTGGTTTTTCCATGAAGACTTTCCCATCTTTCTATGCAGATATCAAATGTGCTGATGCTTGCGGCCTAGAGTGGTCTCAGAGAAATGATTCAATCAGGTACAGAGGCTCTTTTAATCCAGGTCCTTGTTTCCTTTGGCTCCATATGTTCCAGCGGATAGCAATGTCCATGCATGAGGAGAAAAATCCTATTTATCATCGGAGTGTTGTGGAACGGGCCCTCTTCTTTTCCCTGCTTTAAAAGCCAGCCAGCACTGCCTTGAGCTGTGCAGCACTGTCCTTGTGGTGACACTGTGCCGAGTTCCTCTGAAGTCAAGGGGAGAGAAGGAAACCCCATACAGATCCTGAGGTGTTGCAAGGGAAGGAACATGTTCTTGCCTTGTTTGCAGATTTAGCTCCTAACTGAGGTCATTTGACAAGGCTTGTAATCTTGATTCTTACCATACTGCATGAAATGCCTTTAAAGCACCAGGAGCGTAGGATGCCACGAGAGCCTGTTGTAGGTCTCCCCCCCGCAAAGAGGGATGTGTTTTGGGTGCAAATGGGCAGCCCCACTTTGCTCTAGGTGCAGTGCTATGAGAACCTGGCATCCAGGGAGTAGTGGTGAGCGTGGACATCCTACAACCAGCCTCCCGAAAAAGATCATGATAAAACAGCACTCTGTTGTCAGGATGTATGGGAAAATGCAGAAGAATGTCGAGGAGATAGGCGATGGAAGCTGGCCAGACCGTTCCGTGGGAAAAGGAGCATCAACAGGGCATGTTGACCCACAGTCACGTGGCTGAGCCCGTGCCAGTGTGGTGCTGCACCTGGGCTTTGAAGTGGAAGTAGCAATGAGCTCAATACGCTTGCTTGCGCATGTGTGTAGTCCATAAAAACCTCACATAGTGCCCCCCCCCGCCCCGGCGTTCCTCGCCATGGACCGATGCTCAGCTGTGCCAGGGACTCTCCTGCTCCATTATTGCCTCGATCGGGAAATTGCGGGGGAACCTCTGCGTCTGAGCAGAGGTAATAAACGCTCAGTATCGACCCTAGTGTGCCCTGTGTTTGTGTATCCGTCCCTGCCGGGAGTCCAGGCGGTGCCTCCGCCTTACCCTTACAGCGACTCTTCCCGCGACTGCGGCTCAGGCCTTGGGGCTAACGCACAGCTCATGCCCAGGCCTGATGTTGGCTGGGAGCAGCGCCATTAGGTGACAACCAGGGCAACACGGAGGCCAGACGCTCAGGCTCCTGCGCAGAAAGGAGGAGGAACTCTGCTCTCCTCGCAGCATCTTTTTGAACTGCTCGTTAGCACCTGGTAAGACCGCAGCTCTTTGGAACTCAGGAAAACCTTGCCCAGGGACCAAATTTAAGGTGACAGTCGCGAATAAGAGCCTCACAGAGGCGACTCGCGCTGGGTAGGAAGGGTAGTGATAAGACCGGCTGCAGACAGGACCACTACCATTGAGAGGGTATAAACCATCATGAATAGTAACAAAGGCTGGAAAACACTAGCCAACAGATTTGAAAAAGAGGGATGGAAAAATCCTGTCTGGGATTTTTCGTGGGTAGAACAACATTGTACTGCTCCCAGTGATGTTTGGGATGAATTTGAAAGCTCTACACAGCTAGAAAATCAGAATAAGTTTTTAGAATCAAAATTGCAACCCCATAGCATTGCCGGTGCTCTCGTACGTAGGGATAGCTTACTGTGGGCTACTCAAATAGACCCTGTTAAAGTAATGACTGCAATGTATACCGAGGCTGATGAATGATCAGGAGAGATCTGGCTTGATCTCGACCCTCCTTATCCTCCTCACAATAATGATTCAGATGACATGGGAGAAGGAAATAACGGGAAAGCAGTTACTCCCATGATAAAAAAATCGAGCAAACAGCAAATGCATCCCCTCGGATGACTGCGAGAGGTTTTACTTCCTTGGAGTTGCCTGATCTCCAAACTAAGTTTTCGGCTAAAGCCGGAGCTATGCCCCTAGAATGGATGGCCCGTATATGGGGAAAAGGAGCAAATCAAGTTACCCTCACCATGGATGAGGCTCAAAGTTTAGTGTTAGGAGCAGGGATTCTCCTACAAACCCCTACACCGCAGCAAACTGACTCACTGTGGGGCTGCGCTGCGCGCTGGACCAGGCAGCTCCCCACCAGCGAGAGAGGTGGCAAGAGTAAATGGTTGTGGGAGAGTGCTCAGGAGCTATAAATTGCCATGCTAAAATCTGCTCTCTCAGACATGCTGGACAGACCCGAGCCTGTAAATCAGGAGGGGCAGCCCCTCAATGTTAACCCTTGGCAATCCCATGCCATTCGAGTATGCATCCTGTAATTAAAGGAGCAACTGCAGCGCTTAAGCCGCTTGCTGTTTCTACAATGACAGGAATAAATGCAGATACTCAGTGGCAGATGGGCCTGCAGCAGATGCTGTCTGCTTTACCATTGTATGAAACATCAGACTCTAAGGTAAAGATTAGGACCATACAAACGGTTAAACCCAGCAACCACGCTGCTCGCTCTCGATTCCAATCAAGAAATACTAAAGGCAAAGATTTCCCAGGCAGTGTGTCTGAGGAACATAATCGTGTCTGGCGAGAATGCTTAGACAAAGGGTTAACAAAGTGGCAACTGCATCTTCCCACTGCAGTGCTAAAACAATTAGCAGGAGAAGCTCAGGCGCAGCTATCGGGACCCACACTCTGCCCCCGCACGCACTCAAAGCCAGAGGATATCACTCCGCACTTGGAACAAAGCGATTCCAATGAATAGGGAGCTGGCTCGGCTCCGCTGTCCGGGTCGCAGCCGCCCAGGCAGCTACACAGAACCAGAGTCCAGAAATGTCGGTCGCTGTAAATGATAAGTATACCAAAACATTTTTGATTGCTACAGGAGCGCAGGTTTCAATGACAGATCAGCGTACCTATGAAGGTAAAGCTCCTTTAAAGAAACAAACAGTTTCAGTAATAGGCATTAATGGGGCAACCAACACTTACCACATGTACAGGCTAAATTAATGTTGTCCAATGGACATACTGTACAGCCCTTGTTGTTATTGGCAAAATGAATATTCTGGGAATGGGTATTCTGAAAGGGCCGTCTTGGATAGATAGCTGGGGTAAATGGGAATTTGGTAACCCTCCAGTTACAGGAAAAACGACTCTCCATCTGATTAAGCCTATGACCTTCCTGCAAATAGCCCCACTCCTGCCTGAGAGCAAACCAGTTAACATTCCTCAGTATAAACTACCTGCTCCTGCCACAAAACCAGTGACAGAATCACTCAAACAACTAGAGCAACGAGGTATTATAGAAAGAACCCACTCACCATATAACAGCCCCACGTGGCCTGTTAAAAAACCAGACAGGATGCTTGACTATTGACCACAGGGCTTTACATAAAGCAACTGGCCCTTTCACAGCCGCTGTTCCTGCCAGAGTCGGTATAGTTAATACAATAAATGAGCGTGCTTTTCCATGGATGAGAGTGTTAGATAGAAAAGATATGTGCTTTATGAGCCCTATACAAGAGCAAGACAAACCAAAGTTTGCTTTTACTTGGGGTGGAATACAATACACCTGTAATCGCCTACCACAAGGTTTTAAACATAGCCCCACCATCGCCCAGGCTATTTTAGCTAAAGAACTAGAATCAATCATCCTCCCACCCGGAGTAACGATTTTACAAAATATATATAATATTCTAATCGGAGGACCAAATGAGGAAACGGAGCATGAACACTATTGTCCAGCACTTGCAAGAATTAAATAGTAGCATTCCCAACTCAAAACGGCAAGGATCGAGTCAAGAGGTTATATTTTTAGGCACTCGATGGATAGGAGGACGGAAAACTGTGCCAGAATCTGCATTAACAGAGACAGACACAAAATGTTCTGGCATCTTCTGATAAAAAAGAATTGTGGGCTTTATGAGGAACTTTTGGGTTCTGGAGGTCACACGTTCCTGAATTCAGTATTCTGGCGAGACCGCTGTATGATTTGCTAAAGAAAAGCACCGTACGGAACTGGGACCAAAAACATCCTGAAGCACTAACTGCTTTAAAAGATGAAATAGTTACTTACCAGCCTATGGGACCGATCCATCCACCCTACACACCCATTTACACTACATCTAGGCAGAGGTGATAAGGGATATCAATGGGCATTATGGCAGCAAGATATGCAAGGTAAAAGGGATTACCCTATTACCTCCGGCTCTAAGTCGTGGCAAGGCTCTCAAGGGAACTACATTCCCTTTGAGAAAGTCCTATTGGTGGCATATGAAGGGCTGCTACTACCAAGCCCTTAACTCAAAAAGGGAACTCATAATTGTGTGTGCCTATTCCTATTTTAAAATAAACGTTATCCGGTAAACCCTTACCCCTAGGGGTAGCACAAAAGACTACCGTGCAGGGATGGGCTTTGTACATACATCACCAGGTGACTAGTGATGGGACGGACAAAGAAAACAAATTATCAGAGAGTGTAGAGCGAATTGGGATGCCTGTGGAGTACTCCCATGCGCCCTCCTCCCCGACGACTGGCACCCCTCGCTGGGACGGCCAGACTAAAGCAGGGGTCTGGCAAGAATAAATGTATTACAAAATTCTGAGGCAGAATGGTGACATGTAAGCGGTTACATGAACGGCTAGGACACACTGGAAGTTATGATTTATTTCAACAGGCTGCAAGGAGAGGATGGCCTGTGACAAAAGATCTGGCAAAGGAAACTGTAGACTCCTGCCATTTTTGTCAAACAATGGTACAGTATATGTCAAAGGGACAACAGTTTGCCAACCTCAGGGAAGTAAACTACTCTGGGAAACCTGGCAAGTTGATTAGATTGGCCCTTTAAAGAGAACACCTGAAGGCTGGAAATACCTTCTCACGGGAGTAGAAATAATCAGTGCTATAGAGAACGTGCAACCCACCCAAGCTGCAACTGGTCTGTCAACCCATAGCTGTATTAAACAGGTGATTTGCCACTCTTCCCTTGCCCCGAGAAATACAATCTGATAATGGATCACAACTGGTCCGTCAACCGTAGCTGTTAAATCAGAAGTAAAATCCTATCGAAACCCTGGAGATGAGGTTGTGGTTAAGCACCCCGCTCAGGGATCCATCTGGGTGTCTTTGTTGCTTTACAAAGGAAAAGGAGTACGGGATGCTATAGACACTAAAGGGAGTAAGTTGATCATAAATGAGCCTTGGATTATGTCCAAGACCAAAGTGTTTTCTTTTGCAGAAAAATGTGTTACCTTGTCGCCATGGGAACACTGATAACGGGAACATACACCCAAAGCCAGCCTCTAAGAGCTTTCACCTTTTCAAGCTGCCCACGCAACAACTCGGGTATTGAAAATAAGTCACAACCCATCGTTAAAGCCACAGTTACAGAAGGAATGCTATCTGGAATAGCACGAGGCCAAGGCCTGGCAGTAGGCAGTAATGTTTGTTACATTAACCCTAAGATCTATGGTTGGTCTAAACTTAGCGGTTTGTAATAACACTGGACAGGAAGCTGCGTACGGTTTTAACAGTCAGTTGAAATGGGTGCTACAGACATGTAAGGCAACTAATCATACGTTAGTGGGCCACGAGAAGTACATTCTAAGAGTAAACAATGAGAACAGCATAATAATTTATGGCAACTTTTCTGTAAACATCAGTAACTACCAATGGGCAAGTCAATGTAAATGGACAAAATCAAAGTACCAGCTGTACCTGATTGTATTTCTTATAAAACATCCCAAACAACCTCTAAGCAGAAATATTCCCCACCTAATGCAATTGCATGATGGACGAGAGCCTATGATTATGGCTCCAAAATTAATGACAATGAATGTACTTTTGGACCTGACCAATTTACGCACCAGTGCATGGATTAAGACTTGGGCTAACTATAGTGACCGTCTCTGTGCTTGGTGGCTACAAAATCATAGGCCAATAGGACATAGAACTAAAAGAGATATTATTCAAACTCTGTTAGGTGGAATTGGTACAGGAACAGGAATATTGAATTCTTTTGATATTGAAACCCTAGCAAATAAATTGTCAGTATTGGGAGAAACCGAAGCTGGTGCAACCAGAATGACTGCAAACTGGCTACCAACAGCTTTATAAACCTCAGTGCAAAATTGGCAAGGTACTTGGCACCTCTGGTGACACACCAATGTATCGCTGTGGTCCCAATCACTACCTACCAAAAATGTACCGCGAGGAGTTGGCTCTGCTTTATCATGCACTGTATTTCAGTTAACAAGTATGTACCAAATAATCTGATTTGGGTAGCCATTGCAAATAGTCAAGGACAAACATTGGAACAACTGCTCCCTGACCTAGTGAAAGACAAATTCAAAGGCAGATGGCTTGAAACTGTTGAAGGGCCTTATTATGATGCAAACACAACAGAACGAATAATCCAATTGCTAGGGATTGGATGAATTAGGCACACTCATACAAAAATAATACCTTTAGGCCGATTTGCTGTCATGCCTAAAGTCTTTAATGGAAATATGTGGGTACCTACAGTAGCCAGAGATGGTTTACATTGTAATACTGATGACACTTATGAAATCAGTAAACATTGCATCTACTGGCTAGCCAGTCGAGGATGGAGCTGCCCTACCATGCCTAGGGCTCCAGAATTATGCAGTATGAAACACTCATCTGGTACCTGCGTCTGGCAACGCGTCCATGGTAATGAGACACGAGTATATGGCAATGGTTTTGGATGTGAGTGTGTATCCACCCTCAGTGCTATTCACTTTGAAGATGATGTTAATTCTGGAGCTGGTAACATTTGCCGTTGTAATGTGACATATGTTTTTGACCCAATTACTAAGCAGGCTTACTGGCTAACTTCTCATATGACTGAACAAAAGAGATCTTACTTTGCACCATTTAATACTTCAATAACACTTGGAGTAACAGTCCATGAACTAGACAACTTTCTCAAACAGAATCCCAAGGTTACTCAACATCTGTCTGAAATTGGGAAAGGCTTAGCAGGAAGAGAAGTGAAGATGACATATGATAATAATGAACTGATTCGTTTAGCAAACGTAGAAACTAGTCTTACAGAATATCATTGGTATGAAGTCTTTACAGGCTGGTCACCAAAAGCCACCAATGTGCTGCGACTCATGTTACATCCTATGCTCATACTGTTGATAATCTCTGTATTGGTATTGTTTGTAACCCTGATATTGATCTGTTATCTTAAAAATCAAATAGTACACATGAACGAAATCTCAGCTCAAGTTAAATCACACACTAGCTTATTGCAAATTATCAGTCTCACATGTATATATGTTCTTACCCTCACCGTGCACAGGCAAGAGAGCTGGTCCTTCATACGATGAATGTATTAAGCGCACTGTGCAACACCAGTAAGCGTTAAATGCTGGTCTGAGCCAAGGGGTGGAATGTGACCAACCAACAACATCCACAATGGGAGAAGGCTCAGAGGGCGAGGTGCCCCATAAATCTCAAGGACAGTGTAGGAATGCAGCGCGCTAACCACAGCTGTTGCACAGAGAACTGATGTTATCTCAAGACAAAGGGGACCAAAGGGTGGCCTTCGTCTTAGCTAAGCAGCCATATCCATTACCTGGACCTGGTGTAAGTTTTTTTTTTCCTGAGCTGACCAAAAGGATGTGAATGTCTCCCCGAAATTAGCCAGACCAGCATGGGGGAAGTGTAATGTGCACAGAGTACAAAACCTCCACGACTAACAAAGAAATTTCAAACAGAGCAACGGGCTTGAGCTGGCATCAACCCACGTGTTCCTTCGTGGTGACGGGGGACGCCCAGCGTTGTGACGGTGAGCGTATTTGAGACCTGTAATGGCAATCACATAGGTATTGTGCTTGAACTGTCCAGCAAGATTTTGTTAAGTGTGTAACACTTGAATTGCGATTTCAGTATAGTGCTGAATCGCTCTGCTAAATCAAAAATCCTGTGTAACATCAAATTCCCCACAGATAAACTTTTATATTGAACATTGCACGCTCTGTAAGCGTGCAGTCTCTAAAAGGACCTGGTCAGAGAGTACTGCACTCTGACAGGCAGGAGCCACATCATACGGGTTTAGTCCAAAACATCTCTTTTTCAGGCCAGTGGGGGACACCGAACATTCACTCTGGTAGCCCTGTAGCCGCTGGATCCTTCCCCTGCATAACTTCGCCTGCGAAAACACGAGATGTTTCCATCCCTGCCAGAGGAGGAAGGGATTCCGCAGGGCTTTCCGCTGGGGTCTGCCGCCCGGCCGGGCTTTCGGCCCTGGCTGCCAGCCGAGGGGCTGGGGCAGCAGCAGGGCGCGGGGGCCGGCCCGAGGTGCAGGCTGCCCCGGGGCCAGCGCACACCCGGGCCCTTTGTGACGGCCCCGAGCTATTGTGACCGCGCGGCGCCGCGGCCTTTGCCCTGGGCGGCTGCCGAGTCTCGCCCGGCTGCCTTGCGCCCGCAGCGCTGCCGAGCGTGTGCGCGAGGCACGGCGGGTGGAGCGGGGCGTTTTGGGGCTGGTGCTGGCCGTGCTCTGGGGCGGGCAGCAGCTCTCGGTGCCCGCCGAGCGGCAGAGGCGCCGCTGCCTGTGCCTCCTCTCGCCCCGCCAGCCGGAGGGGGCCGGGGCCGGGCGCGGGTGCGCTTGCAGGGCGCAGGGGCGCTGCGTGGGGCACGTGAGGCCCGGGCCCAAGGCATGGAGGCGGCAGCTGGGAAGGCGGCCCTGGAGCGGGTGCGGGCGCAGAAGCGGGAGCTGCTGGAGCAGCTGGAGCTGCTGGAGCAGGAGCGCGAGGCGCTGCAGGGCACCAACGCCCGGCTGACGGCGCAGGCGGCCAGGTGGGCCGATGGCCGTGGGGCTGGGCGCGGGGACGCAGCCGGCTGGGGAGGTGTGCGGCGCTGCGTGCGGCGCAGGCCCCCGGCAGGGCGGTGGGGCAGGCGGGCGGCAGGGCCTGGGCAGGGCGAAGCTGACGGCCCCCTGTTGCTGCAGGCGGCAGAGGGCCAGGAGAGCGGCCGAGGAGCCGCCCGGGCTGCTGGCCCAGCTCGGCGGGCTGCGGGAGCGGCTGCAGCAACGGCAGCAGGAGACGGCCCGCTGCCGGGAGCTGCTGCGGTGCCTGGTAGGTGTGGAGCGCCGCTGGCGCGCGGGGCTGGGGCTGCCCCCGCTGCAGCCCTGCTCGGGCCCGTCCCCGGCCGGCTCTGAAGGCCTGCTCGGCGCCTTCCCCCCGCAGCAGGAGGAGAAGCAGGAGCTGCAGGGCGCTGCCCAGGAGCTGGGCAGGGACAACCGCGCCCTCAGCCAGCGCTGCTGGAGCAGCCGCCGGGAGCTGCAGGCCGCGCAGGAGCTGCTGCCCCAGCTGGAGGTGAGCTGGGCCGGGGGCCTCGGCCTGCCCCGCGGGGCTTGCCCAGCTGGCTAGGCGAGGGCAGCCGTGGGCCAGGGGCAGCGCCGGCGCGGGGGCTGGGGGCCGAGGGCAGCCGGGAGGGCACGGGGCCGGGGACCTGCTGCCGCCCACCGGCCGGCAGGAGGACTGCCGTGCCCTGACGGGTGCTCCTCTTCCTCTGCTCTCCTGCAGCAGCGCTTGCAGGCGGCCCAGCGGGAGAGAGCCAGCAGGCTGCAGGAGCTGGACGAGGTAGCGGGCAGAGGGAGAGCCGTGCTGGCCGGGCCGTGCTGGCAGCCGGCAGCGCGCGGGGGCTCTGGGCAGGGCGTTGGTCCCAGGGGCCGGGACTCCTCGGGGCCTGGCCTGGGGCCTCGCCAGCCCTGCCCGTGGCCTGCAGCGGGGCAGGCGCGAGCCAGGGGGCAGAGCCCGGGGGCTGGACGCCGAGGGGGGTGCCCAGCTGCCAGCTCCGCTCCCTGCAGCGCGTGCCTTCTCTTTTGCAGGAGAAGCAGCGCTCAGGCCAGCTCCAGGAGCAGCTGCGGGAGCGGGAGCAGCGGGCGCAGGTAGCGCCGCGGGGGCCGGGGCAGGGGGTGGTGGGCGCCGCGGGGCCGCAGGGCTGGCAGGAGGCTGCAGCGGGCACCTGCACCGTGAGCCTTCCCTCTGCCAGGCACTGTGTGCCGAAATCCGGGACCTGCGCGACGAGGTGGAGGAGCTGGAGATGGAAAAAGCCTAGTGAGTGGGGACCGGGGACCACTCTGCCCCCAGGGGTGCCCCAGCGGGCGATGGGAAGCCAGCAGCAGCGCCGGGGAGGGCTCAGGGGGTCTGTGCAGCGTAGGGGGGGGCCCAGGAGAGCCCCAAGGCTGCTGCGGGGCAGGGCTATGCTGGGACGGGCAGCCCCCGTGGCCATGGCAGCGTGCGCTCGTGCAAGCAAGGCCTGTTGCCTGCAGCAAGCAGCAGATGGAGCAGGAGCCCGAGGCGGAGGGGTCTGTGCTGCCGGAGCGGCTAGAAGCACAGCTGGTAAGGGGGAGAGCCAGCAGCAAGGGCCGCCCTGGCCGGCAGGCTCTCACTGGGGAGAGGGGCACCGGGCAGCCCCGGGCGGCCCCCAACGTGTCCCCGCTCTCTGTTGACCCGCAGGAGAGGGAGGAGCTGGCCAAGAGACGCGGCCTGGCTACCTGGCTGAAGTGAGTTGCCCCTGGGGGCCCTGCTGTCGCGCTGCGGGGTGCTGCTCCCGGGCTGTGGGCTTTGCAGCGGGGAAACGCGCCGCGGGAGCGTTGTGCTTGCGCCGGGCTTTCTTCTGTTGGGGCTGGTGGCCACTCTTTGCCAAGCCTGCCCGAGGGAGAGAGGCGCAGCACCCGGGGGGCAGGTGGGCGCGTTCCCTGCAGGGGCCCCTGCCACGCAGCGGCGGGTGCGCAGAAGCCAGGGTTGGGATGCTGTGCCCTGCCCCGCCTGCCAGCTCTCTCTCCGCTGTCCCGCAGGAGGCTGTGCGTGCTCTTCGTCTGCCTGGAGCTGCTCGTGGGCTGCGTGCTGGGCACCGTGGTGCTCTACGCCTCCCAGTGCGACCGGGAGCTCCTCTACTGCGGGCTGCTGTGGCTGTTGCCCGAGGAGAGCTACGCCCGCCTGGCGTACTGGCTGGCAGAGAGCCTGACCTTGCAGAGCCAGGGGCTGCTGCCCTTCTGACAGCCGTTCCCCCAGCCCCGCGGCTCTCGGGGACTCGGCCTCCCGGGGCCCGCGGAGCAAACGCCAAATAAAACCTCCCTGGTACGCAGTGTGGTGCGGTCCAGTGTGCTTTGTGTGTGCCCCGCGCGAGGGCTTTCGAGCCCCGGGCCCCTGCGCTGGGGCTCATGGGTGTCAGGCAGGGCACCCGTGGGCAGTGGAGGGCAGGGGAGGGATGCGCCCGAGCAAGTGGGGCAAGAGCACACCGGCTCGTGGGCTGCCCCCATGGTGGTGAGCAGGGCTGGGCCCAGCTCCGCGCTCCCAGTGGGTGAGGGCTGGGAAGGCTGTGGGGCTGGGACAAGGGTGCAAAAGAGCTGCGGGAGGACTGCATGGGGCCCCAGGGTCCAGGGCTGCACGCTGACCCGTGGCCTGGGAGGAGAGCGCAGGAGGGCTCAGCTGCCCTGGAGCATCTTGCAGAGCGGCTGAGGTGGGTGGTGAAGTGCACGAGGCCTTCCTGAAGCAACGGGAGGAGGAAAGAGTGCTGATGCCAGAGCGTGGTCCCCCTTGGTACTGCGACCTCGCCGAGAGGCGCTGGCAGGCAGGGCAAGGTGGCAGGATGCAAGGCGTGCTGGAGATGTGGGCAGGGCAGCGTCTTGGTGCTGCTGCTGGGAGGGCCCACAGCTGGGCTGGCCCTGCTGCTTCCCGCCAAGGCAGATGTGGTTGGGGAGGTG